>NC_135782.1:5195849-5287304 GCF_028453695.1 Augochlora pura | reverse complement strand
GGCACCGCTTCGGAAAATGGAGAGTAACGCCCGGAATCAGCGTTAAACAACTTTTTCTTTATTAGCTTCCTTCCTTCCTCTCGGCGTTGCCGCCGTGTACGCCCGAATTATTGCCGTGTTTACCAGAGATTTTTTGAAAAACAAGAGTCCCGGCGCGAGGGCCGGTCCTGCACAGGCATCGAGACACCCCGGGACAAAAGAGCGGCCGAATGTCTGAATAGGGGCCACTTCCGCTGGTCGCCGATCACCTGGCGCCTCCGTTTTTCATCGCTTCGGCGTAACCCAAGGCTATATTTCATAAATATATCTGCATTGTATTTATATAGGGTGTCTGCGGAAGATATTTATGAGGGGACACCAGGTGACTCTTCGTGAAAAATATTAAAAAAGATGCAGAATACCTTTCTATAGTTAATCTCTAGCCTTCTACGAAATTTGTTTATTCTTTTAAATTGTCCAGTTATTAGTTAAAAAATATAATATATATATTAATATATTAAGGACAATTCCTAGATCATGAAATTATGATTCTCCCTCTCTCGAGCAGTTTGAACAAATTTAGAAGCCTATAGAATTCCATAGATCCGCTCCAAGGTATCCGTAAACGCACGGAAAAGTCCGAAGAAATAGCATCGTTGTTCTCGAACGACGCGCACTGATTTTATGGCTGAGGCAAACGGTGAGCCGAGCGCAACAAAGTCGAAAGCCGCGACAGCGTAACGATCGCGACAATCGGTCGACGGATCCAGGGCGATCCAGCCCGAGGGGGCATGGAAAAAGGAACGAGAGCGAGAACGCCTTGTTTGCTCCGGAGATAACGTACCTGTACCGGCTATTATTCCGGTGAGCCCCGAACGTGTTTAGAGAGCCCACTGTCGGCGAGAAACGGCTAAAGATATCTTCATAACGACTTAATGTATTGGGCGTGGGGCGGCCTAATGACTACCTGCGCGTCGACCTTTATGCGCTAGTAGCACGTGCATGTTGCTATTATCAATCTATAAATGCACCGATCGTCCTTGGCGGATCTGGCCTCAGCCCCATCCCTCTCTAGAAAATTGTAGATAAGCCGGTAAACGCGCGAGATGCGCGTAACAGCGTTTATACTTTCCGTTTTACCCTTTTTACCCGGGTCGCCTCGCTATATTATACCTGTCTCGCTCGTTCTCTTTCTTTTTTTTTTACCTGAACTTCCCCGGCGTCGACGCCTTTTTATTTTGGCCTCTCTTCGCGGCCGCTGTCTACCATGTTGCAACATGGCCGCTCGCGCAGCCCGATGAAGTTCGCCTTCGAATAAGCGTTATCTTTGTAATCGATCGGGAGGAGTGCTCTTGCAAGAAAGACGACATAATTGGAGCGAACAGTGCTATTAGAGGCTATTCGGTTGGGATTCTGTGTGTCGGCGCGGAGATTCGATGAATTGGATCCGGCCCCGAGAGAGTGAAAAGTGCAGGTGAACGGTTGCTTGATGCGTTCTAAGTATATTTGAAATTGTTTTATATCGTTTTCTTCAGTCCTTAACATGCTGCCCCCAGACGTTACGCTTCCTTTTTTTTTAAAGCGACGCTGGACGCGACTATTTTTGCACGTTCTCTGCTGCTGGCTGTATTCAAGGCAACATCAACTTTTATGCTGAATTTATGCGGATCATTTCATTATGGCCGTCTTCGAACGTGGAGGCCTCTGAAATGACTTTCGACCGGAATGGCCGACGATTATTGTAAATTACGATAAACTAACAGATCCTGCTATTAGACCGAACGCAGGCATCTAATAATTTTAACTGATTGAGAAAAAATAGAATATTGTCATTCGGTTTTTTCCAAAGAATAAATTAACGATCCGGTGCACCATACTCGGCGATAAAAATTCGCAACACTTTCGACTCGATAAAATCGCCCGCGCATTTGGCACAAATTGCACGTGTAACAACATGTGCAACCGGGAAGAACGGAATCCACTTTCTTCGATCGTTTTAAATGTTTTCGAATTTCGACCGGTCCACGATGAAATTTGATTATGCGTTCGCCGGCCATTTCGGCGGCGGTTTACACAGACGGACAGGCACTTCGGACGGTTAATGGGACCCTTTGAAGAAAAGCGAGTGATCGTGTGGCTCGCGTGCCGACGCGTACGAATCGATTCATCTTCGAGCAAGCGCAAAGATAAACTGTTTCATGGCAAATTGCTCGGTTTTACAAATTGCGCGTGCGGATCGCGAATGGCACGAGCCGGCGCATCCGCGGGCGCAAACGAGCGAGCGACCGAGCTATTGCAGGCTTATCCGGAACGCTTCAACGAGTACCGCCTTTCACGCGTAATCTTAATGCATTGAGATACCGCTGATTTTATTGACGGGGTCCCGGCACCAGCGCGAATTAAGCCGATCTTAGTAGAGAACGTTAATGAAATCAAACGCCGCGCCGGTTATTAGCAGCGTCGACGGCCGATTCACCGTCCCGCGGCATCTCATTAACACGTTCGCTGCCGCTCTACCACCTGGTCATACTAATTTAATTATTCAAACGGAAATTCCAGGCCTCGGTTTTAACACGTCCGTCGCACTATTAACATACTTACCAATCATGCGACTTTAAAATTCTTTCCTTCATTTGTTGTCGTTAGACAGCGGACTTAATGCATTTATGACAAATATTTGAGAATTTCGATGCAACTTGTCATAGTCGTTTGTCATATTATATCATTCTTTTAACGCTAAACTTTCCGTGTCGATCGAAATAACCCATCACAATTCTTTTTCTTTTAAAAATCGTCGAATTACGAATACTATTTCACAGAAGACAATTGAATGAATTTATTAATCATATCAGAAGACATAAATCAGAGAAATGCGAAAAATATCTATTTTGTTAACCATCGAGAGAGATTGTTCGTAACTTCTCCAGGCATCGGGCAGACACCCCTAAAATACGACGGAACATACACTGTTTCTGTCACCGTTTTCGGCATCCCTTCTCCATTCGCGTCCCCAAACGCAAGGGTAAAATAAGTCGTCACGTGACATCGAGAGGGCAGAGTGAATTTTATTCTAATCTAAAAACGTTGGACCGTACCCGGAGTGATATTATCTGTCCGAACACGAACGTTTTATTTCCAAAGACTCGCTCGTCCCCGACGATAAAAAGAAAAAAGAAAAAAAAAGGGAAACACGTCATTAAGTCCGGGATAGCACAAAATTTAATGTTCGAGGGGTCGGCGGTTTGTTCGTAGGCGCCTCATTGAATTTTCTAATTACTCTTTCCCACCCTTGGAAAGGACGCAATAACGCCCGATATCCATGTTTCAGCGGCTGTCTCGAGCCCGATTGTCTTTCGGAAATCGATGCGAGGCGAGCTGACCGAAGCCTTAAGAAAAATCCTCCCGCGCGAAGTTACGGGTGGCCGTAAACAATGGCGACCGGGCAAAAGGGGGGGAGGAAAAAAAACTTCGCGCGCGGTTCTACTTTCCAGGCCGTCACACCAATAGCCGCGTTTCATCCCCGTTCTATATCACCGGACGTTCCAATTTATTTATCGCGTATTATATTCGCGGGAATAGTTGTCACGAGCGGGCGCTGGCCCGCGCGCCCCGTGAAAATATAGATTTCCATTCGCGGCTACGGAGAGACCCCGGATTTATATCTGTTTATACAAACTTGGCCGCGGTGCGACGCGGCACGGCGAATCCGAAACCGCGAAACCCCGAGCGATTTCTTTCGGAGCGCGCGAGCGATCGAGCGATCGGGCGGGCGGGGGATGGCGGACGCCGCGGTATCAAACGTTTTTCCGCGGCTGCGGAGGCCACTTGACCGTCAATCGACCACCGGGGCTCATAGACAGGACAATACTTCCGCGTGGTTTATACGACCCCCGCGGAGAGTATTTGCCAGCCGTGCACCGGCAAATATCACCTCGCACTCGTATTTCGCGATTCCATTTTATTTACGATAAAGTCGGCGGCGCGGCACGGAGGGGTCGCTCGCTCTCTGCCGGCCGTGGGGTGGCCGTAGGGTGGACCGCGGCCGCCCCCGGGGGTGGGTCGCAGCGCCGGCCCGGGGTGTCGCTCGGTTTTCGACGGGGGCGAGAGAGAGTTGAGTTTTTGCGGCAATAAAACGCGCCTATCTAATCAAGCCCCGGCCCCGGAATTGATGGGCCACCGACCATTATCGCCGTTATGGAACGCGCACATCTATCAGCCGGCCCGAAGTGCCGCGCCGCGCGAAAGATTTTCCTATTGTCACTGGCTTTTCCGGGGCTTTCTCGCTCGCCGCGTTATCCCGCCAACAACGACGCCGCCTCTGCCTGGTCAATAAGCCTGATCGCGTTCGAATACACTGGCCGATCCCGATTCTTCTTTTTCCACGACTTTTCCTCCTCCCCCTCCCCTCCCCGGCCGACGGTTTCGACCGATCGGATATCTGATCGCTTCCGGCGACTAGGATGGCCACCGCCGATTCAACCGATTGCCGGAAAACCGCTCCCATTGCCGCGACCCGGCTTCGAAGATCGTGGAACATTTTACGGCCGACCGCAAGTCGAACTGGTTACTGCCTCCACTTATTTTTCTATGATGTTTCCACTGTTTTGCGCTTCTCCGATTCGGTCGCGTTTTCCACGCGTTAAATCCGAATTAACCCTCTTCGTAGCAACTAGACTGCTAGAATTTATAACTAAAATGAGTAGACGTAAGAAAGATTGTATAATATTGTTACAGTATTTTGAACTTTAGTAAAATTGTTAGAGGATTTATTTTCATCGAAGAATTGTGAGAAGTGTCTATAGAAAATTATTTCAATTATGCAGCATTTCCTGTGTACATAAAATCATCGTCTATGTACAATAATCTTTGATATATAGAAAAGGATTGAATAATGCAATCATGCATTATTATACAAATAATGAAAGGACTAAATAAATGCATTTACTTTCTGTCGTTGTAAATTAACAAGCTCAGAAGTGATAACAAATCTTAGAAATCCAAGTTTCTATGAATAAAATGATGTCGATCGATATTAATACGGTTTCGAGGCAGATTTAGTTTTAGAAAAATCTCGGAAAAATTGGGAATGTAATTGGGCCACGATAATTGAGATTTCCGCGGTCTTTGTGAAGCTCCTAGACAGCGGAATAGTCGAGGTCCTGTCGCGAAGTCTCGGAGGGAGCGGCGAGTCGTTCAGGAACGTCGGTCGCGTGTTTAAGCGTTTGAAATACGGCTGGTCTCTACGCGCGTGTACAAAAGGACGGTCTTTCTTCCAGCGATTCTCTCCTTCTCGCTCTCTACCCTTTCTCTCTCTCTCTCTCTCTCTTTCTCTCTCTCGCGCGGCGTTTAAAGGGGGGGCTTAGACCCAACAATGCTTGTTTATGCGTTCTTCGCCGCGTTCGTACGCGTTTCTCGCGAGAGGGGGGATTAACTCGATTAACTTCGAACGTCGTAGACGTAGAGAATGCGATAGCTGCTGCTGCGCGGCCGTATCCCTGAGCCGTTTGCGGCTGCTCCGGGGATGATTAACCCTTTAACGGCCGAATAGCGTTCGCCCAGCACGCGTTCGTGAACGCGTGAGAAAATTAATTGCGCGCACGGTTTATCCTTATGCAGCCCGCTAGGAATGTTCTGCACGCACGAACGTCCGCTGGATTATGTTTCTTTCGGGTGCCGAGCGTACGGACAGTTTCATCGATTTGAAATGCAACGCGCGTCGCCGAACAGGTGGTTCCATAATTTAACGATCTTAAAAAATTTGTATCGAAACCAGGGATGGCACGCGGCGTATTGTTTTGTGAATTTAATTTCGTTTCGCGGAGAATTCCGTTTGACTCTTGACTCGGCGTTGGTGTGTCGTAGAAATATGACATTATAATTGTAGAGGGGTATTCTTTATTAGAATATTTAAGATAATTATTTTCTAAGGACATTTTTAATTCGAATGAAATACATTTACAATGTTATAAAAATACAAGGATACACAGTATGTACTTCTGCGGATCTTTATGTAGAATCTTTATGCAGAAATCATTTTAAGGAGTTATGAATAATATAATTAAATGGTTCAATTTCTATAATGATGTTAGAGCCTTATAAAATCCGCAGTTTGGTCATTACCCACGCCGTCGAAGCGACGGCGGGTTAAGGGTAGATTTCGGTACAGGGGTTAAAAGTCCGACGATCTCTGCGACTTTTCTCCCAATAATCTATAAAGTTGCTGTTTCTATACCGTCGAGAATTATTTGCCCCGCGTTCAAGAGGAACGCGCGCACCATTTTTGTCGTCGAGAAATATGTGTTAGAAGCGCGCGCGGAGCCCGAGAAGACCAGCATTTTTACTCGCGTTCGAAATTCTCGGTAGCCGAAGCCAGTAAATTTTCGCGTCGGGCAAAAAGTGTCTCGCTGCGGAAGAGTTGCCGAAGTTCGACCACCCATTTCCACGACACCCCGTGTATCCGCGATAGCCAGGCGGGGAGGAGACTTTTTTAGCGCGCACGCTTAGAACGAATCGGAATGCAGACAGCGTGGCCGTGCGACACGGCGGCGAATGGTTTACGGCGTTCGGCGCGTTTGCGGTAAAAGGCAGAAGAAACGTGGAAGAGCGCGCGATTCCCGGGAAAAAAAAAACGGTATCGACTCGTCGCGACCGGAAGTGTCGGCGATTTTCCAGGCCGTGGAAAGTGTCCGGCTTTGGACGGTGCGCGATCCGCGTCGGAGGCGCGCGAACCGGTCGGAGCGACCCGTCAATTTCCTCTCGTCACGATTTTTCTGTCCCCGCCACTCTCTCCGCCGGGTTTCGATCGCTCGCGGTGCTCTGCGCGGCCTCCCCGAAACCGGCGCGTTTCCGAGAAAACTCGCGGGAGCAGGTTGTTTTTGACATCGTTAATCAGCTCGGTAACGATCGCGGCCGCGTTCAAATTCGACGTGTATCGGACGAAGAGAGGCCGAAGGCGGAATTTATCGGCGAAACCTGCATAGCGGCCAATCTGGCTGGCAACATGGCGCGTTCGTGAAAAAGAGGGAATGGCGCAGAGGGGGACAAACGCAGTCGAAGGGAGAGAAAGATAGAGATAGAACGAAGGAGAGAGAGAGAGAGAGAGATGGAAAGGGCGAGCGAGAGGAGGCGAGGCGGAGGAGGCAGAGCCTGGAGGACGGGAGGAGGACGAGGACGAGGAGGAGAAGGACGACGAAGGGAGGAGGTGAGGGATAGAATGAAAAAAGAGTCTCGTCGCGGGGGCCGGCCCCGCGGGGACTAATTTTTATTTTCCCTCTTTTCCTGTAAGTGCTCCTCCGCGTCCACCTATTTCTCATAAATTTGAATTAATTTACATGCATTTGAATTTAATGCACCGGCCATACTTTATCAAAGCAATTAAGCTTTTAAGCGCGCATTTGCATTAATCCAATGTTTACAATTACGGGTACGGATCTCTTCTTGTCCCGGGCCGAAAACAGCGGAGAGAGATGGAGGCGCCGAGAGAGATCCTCGGCCACCTCTCTCCTCCCCCCCTCTCTCTCACTCGCCTCTCTCTCTCTCTTTCTCTCTCTAGGTGAGCGGAGAGATAGATTCTCTAGAAATTTCTTCGTGACGAAACACGCCAGCAACGACCGAAACGAAACGAGCGGAGGGTGGGCGTTTGGAAGCGAAACAGAAGGGGGTGAGCAGAGGGAGAGCAGAGAGAGAAACAGAAGAAAAATATTCCGCGATAGTGTACTCGGCACGGCGTCCCGACGTCGTTAAGTCGACGCATCGGATTTACGATGTTTCCTGGCAAAAATGCAAACGATCCCCGGACGTTCCCGTGGCAGCGACGTTTTCGCGCGCGCGCTCGCTTGCTCGCTCGCTCGCTCGCTCGCGGCCGAGCGCACCACCACGCGGAAAAACGATAATTCTGCGCATCCCGACGGGGCCCCACCACCGCGACGGATCCTTCCCGGTCGGTTACTCACCGGAGCGATTAATTAGCGACCGTGTAGATCACGTTCAAGTCGTTGATAGGCTCAGCCGGAGGCCCCGCGGCCGTTAGAAATCGGGACGGGGTTATCGCTAATTGAATACAGCACGGTGGAAAAAAGCTTTTGAATCGTAAGTGATCGCCTCATGCGAGAACCTTACGAGCGGTTAATTGAATACGGCGCGTGTTACGTGTTAACGAAGATATCAATCATCTCGCTGATCAATATTAATGATTTTCTAGACGATGCCCCCACGGTGCTTTTGATCCGATCTCTGCGCCGACGAGCGTCCTCGGCGATCCCGATTCGTCCAATACTTTGAACGACCCTCCGTTTCCAAACAGCGGGCCGACACTGACCCTCCGATTTTTGGACGATTCTCTAACAGTTCGGTATTTAAATTTTTCAATAGTAAACCCTAGAAAATTCAAGAAGAAGAGAGAAATGACAAACAAAACATTTATTAAAAGTATTAAGAAAACATTATCTCGAGTGTAGTCAACAATGATATATCGTTCTTCATCGGTAATAGGATTAAACGATGAACTTCGTTAAGTATTCCAGAATTCTTACAAATTTTTTAAAACCAATGACAATAAAAATATTGCTGGTAGAGGGTTAAAAGATAGAGGGCCGTATTGGTGTACGCTAGAACGAGACGGTACCCCGATCCCCGTAGCTCGATTGCTCCGGCGCTATCGGCATCGTGACGGAGCGATGAACAGCGACAAATCAGAGTGTTCGGCCGGTTCCGTGCGATTTCTCGAAAATCGCAGGAAAGGATCGGGCCACTGGGATGGTTACGTAGTTACAGGTTGGTCAGAGACTCGCGGTTAAGATGGACGAGGCGGCGCGGCACGAGATCTTATCCGGCCGTAGCAGCGGCCACTGAATCATCCGCTTTGAATAGGGCTTCGCTTCACTCCCTATATTATACCTATAGGTACTAACCTTCTACCTATGCCCGCGTTCACGGCACGATATAGCGTTGGTCGTCGTCTATCCGAACCCCGGGAGAAACGGGAGGGCCGGGAGGACGGGGAAGCTAGGGCCACGCCGAAGCGGGAGAGAGAAAGAGACGGCGGAGTGACGGGAGGGTACGGGCGGCGCGAAGGGAAAGGGACAGAAAGATGTCGCGGCGAAGGGACGGAAGGGAAGGGACGACGGCGGCGCGGAGGGTGATGGGAGCGAGATCGAGCTACACGGTGTATAAGTGCTCGTTCTACGGCAGAAACCTTGGTGCGCACTAAATTACCGCGCACGACACTGTCACACCGTCGCCGCGGCGCTCGCAGCCCACAGCCACCTTGCAACTCACAAGTCGCCCTCTACCTGGCCATGACTTACAAGTCGGCGATAGCGGCCGCTACCACAGTCTTAATCAGCATAAATCATACCGACAATGCGGCAGTGACCGGCTTTGGAGCAACCGCCCCACCCGAGCTGCGAAAATGGGAGCTCGATCCCGGCCGCGGATATCGGGTACCTTCCCCAAGGTCCTCCGGGTACATCGGCCGGCGATAGGGGTTGATCCCACCCCCGTCGCGAATCACACCACTTTACAGCTCGCTGGCTGCTACCAGATTGCAATTAGTACCTTCCAGTTCCCGTTGGTACGTTGCAGTGCTCATCTGCCGGGTTTCTTTGACCGTTCTCTGCTACACCGAACACGATACAACGCTGCTGCAAATGTTCATTCTTTGGACACTGTTCTATCTAGACTGCAGATTTTCTTACCAAAATAAAAATTGTCTGCGTCGATTATAACAAATATGAATACTCTATTTAATGGTTTTAAAATATAATTAATTGTCCTGATATTTTTACTATTTTATTATACAATATGATACTCTTTCGAAAAAGATGCTTGTTACAGTGGCGTCCTTTGTATCAAAAATTTGTCTATCGATTGGTAGAATTCTTTATTTGAAGGAACAGTCTCTCATGAATTTACCAAAAATCATGAACCAAATTTTTCCGAAGAAGACGCTTCTTATCAATTTTAGTGGACCCGTTTTCGCTTTGAATTCTCGACAGCGTCTCGAGCCCGTACTGCAACAAAATGTAACAAGCGAGAGAGTGTCCGGTGGATCGCATCGCTGTTCCATAAATATTCCGTGTTCCGTTCGGGCGAGTATCGCCGTCATTGTCGCGGTGTAAGCACAGAGGCGGCGGTTTCGAAACGGGACAGCCAGAGGCGGCGTTTCTCCGGCCGGGGATTCAACGTTCCCAGAAATAAATCCGAAATCAGTGGACGTCCTTTCAAGTGGCGTGCGAGATACTCGGCGCAACCGAGTGATCCTAAGTGTCATATAATCTTAAAATGGCCGCGGACGCTCGTGCTCAAGAGAAACTGCGACTGGATTAGCACGGTACAACACACGGTCGCTCTCGCGCGCGCGCCCAGACTTACGGCAGCACCGGTATTACATCTGCGAAGAGGCAGGGCGAAGATTGCCGGCGTGTTTCCCTCGGACTGAAATCCCGCGGGCTCGGATCGACGATGTGCGGCGCACATCGTGGTCATTACGCGTGAAATCCGAACATTACCTACAGCCCCGGCCCCCCCTGGGTCCCTATACCCGATCAGCAGGAAGGTACCCCGTTCGCCGGATAAATTCGAAATTGCAGCCTATAAAACGTTCCCCGGCCACCGGCCCGGACTAGCCGCAATCGACGGAATCTCGAAAATCGTGTTGCACCGCGAGCGAACGCGATCGCCGATGCGCAGGAATCACCTTTGGGATATTGTCGAGCCATCATTTTCTCCGTTGATCGGTTCCCGACGGGTTGCTCCGAGGGCCCCCCAACCTTGGGCGAAACAGCATACCGCGTCGTTGCTCTTGCAATCATTACGGCGGGCAATTATCTCGGGAGGATGAAATGGTAATTTTAATCCGCGAGTGAATTATAGGCGCGTCGAGACGTCGTTGACGTTCTTCGCCGGCTTCGAGAAAAATGGAAACGAGCCGATCGGGGCGAGGGCCTCGTTCCTGCAAGTTTGTTAGCAAGCCACCGCGCTATCAGTCAATCCCGATTTTTGCGTGCAGCAGGATCGTCGGCAGGTAGCTCGAAGGCATTCAGGTATTCGAGGGCGTCGTTAATTCATTCGGCTACGAAAAAGGAACGCGAGATATCGGCGGGGCCGAATGAAAAGGCAGCAACACAGCAGCGAGCAGCAGCAGCGGCAGCAGCACCCGCGAGCTTCGGAATCGGTATTTTGACTATTTCCACGGTTACACCTGGGGGCCAGGTTAAAAATTCCATTTTCATAAGGCTTCCTTTTGCTTCCTGATTCCCGATTTGCATAGAACATCCTCCGCACCGGCGTCTATATCACTCGGCACGGCAGATTGTAGATCGCCTCGCCGCAATATATCACGTCGAAATCCCGAAAGGTTACCTACTTCCATTCCACCTTCGCCGTTGCTGAAACCGTCGACGATCCCTGAAAAGCCTTCGCCCACAGGAGAGAGGGCTGCTAACTCGCGCCCGCGCTCGCGCCGCTCCATCTGCCGAAAGAAACCAATTGTTCTTCCGTCGGTGGAAATCCTGCGAATACGGTGATCTAGGACACAGGCAGAGAGGGAGAGAGAGAGAGAGAGAAAGGAGAGACTAATCGGTGTCGCCGCGGACCGGATCCACGGGATTTTCAAACGAAGCCAGAAAAGTTGCCGAGGAACACTTTTGGCAGCCGGCTCCCGCATATCGCGGATGTCGTGAATGGAGTAACCCGGGGAGAACTAGTTCCACCGAACTTTCCTGATTTACGCGAGTTCATTATTATTTTCGCGCGACGGAATAATCACGCCCCCGCTCGCGCCCATCCCCGGCCCCACGAGCCGAGCCCACTACCGTTCCGCGGCCCACGCACGAACCGAAAACTACGATCGCCCAGCCACGCTGAATAATGGGACCGATTTCTTTATTCTTTGCGGATCCTCGGTCCTCGTCCGTTATTTATGGCAGTTGCAGGTTCTTCGGGGATGGAAGCGAGCCTCGATTTTATCCTGGTGTTAAGACACGATTCCTTCAACTTGAAAAACTTTAAACCAGTTTTCTATGAAAATTTACAGAAATTATTTGCTGGCAAAAATGATTAAACAATCTTATTTTTTTTTTTTTGGTATTATTTATTATTTATTATCTGAGTAAGGGAGCCTTTATTATAGAAAAAAAGAAATCTTTGTGATAATAATTGTGTACAAGCGGCTGAAATTATTTTTTATCACCGTTTAGAGAATAGATAAAAATTTCGATTAGACGTATTCCCATTTCGCATGACGATTCGCGTACTTAAACCCCTAGTTTTTAATCGCACCTAATTACAGTTTTATCACCAAGAGAAATAATATTTTCGAGCCGAACGTAGCCTGTTTCTAGACTACATGCATTATAACCACAATTTCTATTCTCTATCGCAATCAAGTCTCCTTGCGTTGTCGCGAAGAAAAAAGATTTCGAATAAAATACTGATTTCAACTTCCGACAATAAGTGCAGTGCGCAGGAAAATTTATAGCCGCCCAACGCGACGATGGCACCGTAGATACAACAACTTGAGTCAACAAACTCGCAGAGCGCCAAATAATTTCATAAATCCACAAAAGTTGAAGTTGGAAGTTGGGGCCGAAGCCCTTTCTCAAAAGCGGGAGTTCGATGGTCGGTCACGCGACGCGCGGGTTTTCTGTAAAATCGTTTACTGATTACGAACTTTTGCCGCTCGTAATTTCAACGTGTAATACCAGGTTGCATACATTCATGTAAAAAACAGATTTATTAGTCGCGCGAAGCCTGTTTTTAGGTGTCCGCACGGTGCGCGTTAAGCAATTAGCATCGCGGTGGCTCGGTGTTCCCGGGGCGTCTGTAATCGGGTTGCCTCGGAGCCGTTTCTTTACGATCACCCGGTATAATCGCTATCGATCACGCTGCCGTCCGTTAAGATGGACACCCAGCGCGCCGACCAATCCGGAGCACCCAAGAAGCGCCGGCCCACTGGGGCTGCAACGTGCAATTTCCACGGATCGAGCCGAAATTTCGCCGGGAAACGAAGTTGTTCCTAATGTATTCAACGGCCCCCGGGTTCTTCGGCCGGATGGATTTTTGCATAACGTGTTTATGCGCCTCGTCGCGCTCCGCTCTCGCGCCATTACTTCGCTCCACCCCTTCTTCCCACCGTGCCCCGGAAAGCTCTCGGTTATCAGGGGGCCCCGCGAACCTCGGGGCTCCGAAACTTCAGCGCGCGTTTCGCTCGTTTCGAAGATGGATTCGGGTAATTGAGCGGCTCCACGTCGCAGGCCCGATTTTCGAGCGTGCTCGGGCGCGCGCGCGCGTGCGCTGGCTCCGGGCTCCGGGGTCCGGAGCCGGTCGGGGCCCCCCCGGTAATCATAGTTTCTTGCCGCGAAGCGTGATGGCGTCTTGGTCGTCGAAACCGGCTCTCCCCACCGCCACGGCTCGCCGCCGTCGAGCCTCGCGTTGGTGGGGGAAGGGCCCCCCGTCGGGCCCATCGAACTCGCAGGACCCACGGCGGCTCCCCTCTCCGTCGCCCCACCACCGCGCCGATGCCAGCCGATTTTCAAAGGATTTCGTAATCCGTATTCCCTCGCAAATTACCGAACGCTCCGCCGCGCCGGTCCCGACGATTCCTCCGCGCCGCGCGATGTATGTTTTCCGGCTGCGGGCTGGGCCGGGCTGAAGTTAAGTCATTAGCCCGAAGTACAGAACCCGGCAATCGGCAACGCGATTTCCATGCCCGGCATCCCTATTATTAATCGCACGAAAGCGGTCGTGATGATATCTTCTAAATAAAGTGGCCCGGTTTCGCCAAGTCTCCTCGGCCCCGCTCTTCGCAGAAGCCCTTCCTCGGTTTAAATGAAGTTTATCGGGGCGGGGTGAAGCGGCCGGGCGGCGGGAAGGCGAGGTGGAGGCCGGTCGACTTCGAGAGATCGGTGAAGTTGATTCGTGCGCTGGCACACCGGTCCCCGGGGTCCGGTCTCGCCGTCGTCCCTCTTTCTCTTTTCGGGACAGTTAAATAACGAGCGCTAAGCGACTTATCGTGCGCGCGAAACGCTCCGCCCGATATAATTGATGAGCTATCGTCGATTTGCATTCGGCGATTTGGCGTTGAAAGCTGGTCGCACGGGGGTGGGGTGGGGTGGGGTCTCTTCTTAGAGAAAAAGAAAGCCGCCGATGCGGCGCGGCGCGGCGCGGCGGACGGCAAATCACGGGCCCGGCTTGCAAATTATCGAATCATCTAGCCCCGTACTTGTTAACTGGTACAAGTTAAGTCATTACTGCGGAATGCAGTCGCGCAGGGGCATGCATTATACATTTCTGCCAGCTCTACCATGTTATAAGTCTACGACGCGACTTGCTACCGAGGGAGACTAGATAGAAGCCGGGGAGGCCCCCGTGTGCATGTCCTCCCCTCTCCCCACAGCCGAATCCGCGGTTTTATCGATGCGTTGTAACCTTTTGGGAATTATAGGTTCCTCGCGGGCTACGGTTTACGCAATACGTTCCGCGTCGGCGACGGTGCCAGTCCCGTGAACTTTGATCGAAAAATATTTTAAACCGCACCGGGCCCCGTTGATCTTCTTCTGACACGCTCGCTCGCGGTTACGCGGCGAACACCGTGCCTGCATAGCAATCTGCTCCGCGGTGAAATAGTGGAACGTATCGCGTTTGATATACAACGACGCTTTTCATTGCCTCGTGAGCGCCAGAGAAATGTATTGGGAATTATTTATCAGCCACGCGATGGATAAAGTCGGCTTTCCCCCGCGCGCGCGGACCAACAATAGCTTTTCTACCGTTAGCGCGTGATATCTCATTTCAAAGGTTACGTCTTGCTCCGCGAGATATTTTGAATTATTTTGACGTCGCCGCGATCCTTTCACTGCGCCTTGTTTATTCGACGGCACCGCCGCGCGGCGATCCCTGAGATCTCCATTCCTCAATTTTTTAGATGCAGATCCGGCCGGCGAGCATGCGTCGCCGCGGCGTACGCGTCATTAATGCAAATTCATTCAGCATTTTATCTTGTTTCGATCTTAATCTCGCGAGGTTTCGGCATGCGAATCGTGTGTCCGGGGCCCGGCTCTCGGGTAGCCGGAGCGTCAAACAAATTTTAAATATCGCTACATCATCTTACGCGATTATCATTCGTAGCCGGCCGCTAAAAATTGAACGAACGAAACTTCGATTCCATAATTTTTCTCTACTCGAATTCCACCGCATCTGCGAGTCTCCAGTTCCCTCTCCCCCTCGTCGCGGGGTTGAACGGACCGAAGCGGCGGGTCCAAAAAGAAGGTCCACGACCGATAATTCGCGGCGACGCGACGCGACGTCACGTATAGGGGCAAAGAATTAATAAGAAAGCCAGCGGAGCGTCCGCCTGGTCGTGATCCTTCATCCTCGGACAATCGTCAGCTGAATTCCTCGCTTATATCGGACAGATATACGAGCAATGGCGGCTCGAGGGCTCCCCGGTTGAAAAAAGGTCCCGTCGCGCCGGGGACTTTTCTTCTTCCGGCGAGCCTCGGGAACGGGCAATCAGGCGAACGTCGGACACACGAAAACGCGGAGAAAAACATAGCGTGTGGCAAGCCGCGTCCTCCTTTGTGAGCACCATGTGTACGCGCGTGCACTCCTCTCTCTTCTTCGTCTCTCCCTTTCCGTGCTCTCTCTCTCTCTCTCTCTCTCTCTCTCTCTTTTTCTCTCTCTGTCTCCGTCTTCGGCTGCGCGCGTCTCTCTTTCTTTCTCCACTCCTCGTGGTCTCTCTGGCCGAGGCCTGTGCCCATAGAGTTGGAAATAAGGCGGCAATAAAGCATATGTAAAATATATTCTGGAATTCCTTTTAGGACGCAGATATATGGATGGTTGGTGGGTCGGTTGCCCGCTGGTAACCGCGCGCGTCCCCCTTGCACGTCCAATGGGGGATATACACGCGTGCTGGCCTTCGTATGCGTGTACCAACCGCGTGAGTTTATAGATGCGAGCCGATGTAAGTAAGACAGACGATCCGTTTCGTTAGAGGGTGTCGCGGGGTTACCCACCTGTATCAAACTCCGCCACCTTCCTCCCTGAATCGTCCTCCACCGGCGAGAGCCCCCCCCTCCCGTCTCCCCCCGACCACGGAGATATCCACTCTTTTTTCGTCCTCTCGCTCGTCTCCAGCGCAAGCCGCTCTTTCTTGTTTTTGGATGCTTGTTCCCATCGGCTGCGCCGTGTATGATGTACTGGCCGATTCAATGACTCTGCAGGGTGAATTCGACTGCCCGCCCTTCCTGTGCACCGTTCGCTTCTGCCCATTGACTATAGTCTTGTTCGCGAACGAAAATGTCTTTCGCGACGTTTCCAACTCGTTCAAGGCTCCGCTGGTACTCTTTTGTTCTTAGCCACATCGACTGGCTTTGATCTTGCTTCGGACGTTGTCTACCTGCTAGATATTTTAATGGAAAATTACTGCCTGTTGCGTCGATCTTCCAAAATTTAAAAATATCATCTACTAATTAAGCTACCTTTAGGCTATATTATAATATAATAAATTAACACCTGAAATTAATGATGACGTAATAAATTAATATTTCAATTTAATAATCGTTCTCGCAATAAACTCATAAATGAACTCGTAGTAAACCGATAAATTCGCCTAGTCTAAGAGGAAGCAGATAGCTCTCGTTCGCGCCGTTTCTAAGAGTCGGTTCTTCGGCTATGCAGATTCTGGGGCGATCAAATTTATCCCCCATCGACGCACTTCAGAGAGCTTCGAAGTCGCGTGCAGTAGGAAGATCTCCATCCTGGGAAGTGCGCACTTTTGGCACAATAACGGCGACGCTGGCCGACGCCATTAAAAATCCTTAGGAAAGCTTTCAGCTTGGCGTCGACGGTGCTCATCCTCGCGAGACCACCTGAGGAGCGAAAGGCTCCCCGGTCGCGGCGACTTTTCAAAGAAATCAGCGCGCGACGAATGGCGTGCGAGTGTCGGAAAGCCGTAATAGATGGAAACGCCGGAGTTTTTCTTTCGGCTAGGACGCGACACGGAACGGTCCGAAAGTGAGTCGGAGGAGGTGGAAATCTTCGACGGAAGAGGCGAGCAACAAGAAAGCAAGAAGAAGAAGAAGAAGAAGTGAAGGAAGAGGAAGAAGAGGGAGAGGAGAAGGAGGAGAGACCGTGGCGTCGACTGCTCGGCAGAAGAGAGATCAGGGGAGAAAGAAAGAGAAAGATATATGGAGCCGCGAGGTGTCGCCTTACAACCGGCTCGGTTCGCTTACCTACGAAGCCTCTTTTGCATGCCATCTCCTCCACCATCTTGGCTCGCGTTGCTCCTTTTGCGCTCCGTTCCTTGGAACGTCCTCCTTCCTCGTCCCTTCGGCCCCGCTCGCTCGCTCGCTCGCTCGCTCGCGGTGCACCGTTGCGCGTTCGGTCTTTGCATAATTATTACAGTTACCGCGAGCAGCAGCTGGCTCGTTGTAGAAGAGCCACCTTGTCTCTCGCTTCTGCCTACCAGGTAGACGCTGTCGTCCTCGGTACCTGGACAACGGCCGGCCCGGCGTCCAGGAGCCTATCCGGCCCCGCGCCGTCGCTCCTCCGCTCCTCCGCTCGCGTGTGTACGCGTTAATTAAATTTCTAGACGGTACACGCGATCGTGTCGCCGCAGCCTCTTTCCACCAACGATCGACAGCTTGCCGGAGATTTTTAATATCGGGCATGGACCGCGTCCCGGAACGTGGAATGGCCTGCTCTCTAAGGTCTATTCAGCGCCTTTCCGGATCTCCACATGGCGCTTCGTATTAGCTCGCATATGAGACCTTCGCTCCGATAAATCCCCACCGTATCCTGATGCGATTGCCTCGAGTCCACGATTTCACGGATGGTGCTAACCGCGTGACGCGCGCTCGATAGGAAATGTGTTCACATTTTCTTAGCACTTGTGGCAATCGCGGCTAGAGATCCATTAACATCTTCATTTTTATATCATTAAAACCTCTTCGTTAAGACCAAAGTCTTAATTCTTTATTAATTTCAATATTAATAGTTAATAATTACATTAGAATGCCACTAAAATAGAATTTAGATAGATAATTTTTAATACTTTGCCTCACCAAAGGATTTATAATTTGAATATGCAATTGAAATCGAAATTCGTTTGAATCACCTGCTAAAAATTCTTTCATTCCGTCGATGAATCCGCCGAGACAGAATTGAACGATCTCCGTGAGCCGACCGCGTAAATATTCGAAGGTGGTCTCCGGCAGTTCCTCGAAGGATCGAAATCCTAAATAGAGATTCGAGTCGCCGCGCCAGGTTTTCACGGTAAAACGCTAGCCGGGAATGCGATCCCGGCGAACGTTTCTCCGCGAGCGGTTTCCTCCTCGCGTGCCACGACCTTTCGGGATATCATTCAACGCGCCACAGCAAATAATGCTGTACATTTAAATGAGCGCGGTTCGACCGCGGCCCCCTTACCCCTCTCCACTCGCCACGAATACCGTACCACGGAATAGTTATCCCCGGCACAGTGATTGATGCACGAGGACGTGAGTTACGGTCGGCCTTCGCGCGATTTCGTCAACATTCCCGGCGTATTCAGTCGGACTACTAATTTCGCGGTCGGGGCTAATCGGTGGCCGGGGCTATTACCGGTCGCAGACGACCGCCGCGCCGCGCCGCGCGATCGGTCGATGGGGGGCAGAGAAAAACATGTTCGACCGAAACTGGCTCCTTCGGTGCACCCTCTCCCCTGGAGGAACAACCGATCAAAAAGAAAAGAGCGAGAGAGAGAGAGGGAGAGAGAGAGAAAGGGGGGGAGAAAGAAGGGAGAAGAGAGGACTCTCGGTAGAGATCGTTTCCGACGAAGGAACGCCAGTGCCAAAGCGTCGCGAGCAAAAAGGAGAAGACAGAACCCGCCGACGAAATAACCCTCGGAAATTATAAAGGGGTGGCGAGTATTATATCGCGTGCAGCGTAATTTGCCGAAGTATGCAAAAACATGGCGGCCTGGTCGCTCTCGTTTTCCGTCGGCGATCCATAACGGACGCGATGCACACGCCCATCGTTTCCAACGAGTTATTATGTCGATGCGGTTGCAGATACCGAGACCCGATGGACGCTGGAATACCATATTACGCCGGGACCTCAGCCAGCTTAACCGCTGGGACATACAGTCTGCGAGCAGTTCGGCGTCCGATAGCCTGTGTCCGCTCTCTTCGACTCGCCTAGCCTTCGACAGTTTCCTTGACGGCTCCCGAGGACAATCTCTGACTGTTCCTGTATTCTAGACTACATAGAGAGGTTATAAAATTTCCAATCGACAGAATAGAGTCTCAATCATTTGTATGGTTCGTGCAGGGCCTTTGGGAAGAATGGGGTACAAGAATATGGAAGTGCAGACTTTGTCCTGTAGAACAAGTAGTCGAAGCAGTCTTTCTGACAGAATAAACCCATCAGTACTTTTACGATATAGTCTCTGCCTCGTGTTGTAAAAGGGACAGATTTGAATACAAGACTTTTGCCTGAAAAGGACATTAATGAATTGATTTGATCGTAAAGCTTTGAACACCTTCCTCAGAAAATTATATTATCTATCAAAGATTCAAATAATTAGAATAATAATTAGAACAATACATTCTGAACCTTTATTATACACACAATGCATTTATATCTTAAGAACTTCTAAAATGAGATATACATTTCTGATGAAGTTACTGCTAGATTGGACTAGGACAATCTTCATCTTGCCCAGAGATCAGCAACCTGGAAGGCTATAGATTGGGGAAGTCGCACGGACTGACGAAAATCACCATGCTTGACCGAAACGACGTGGTTTCGCGCGAAACCCCGTGAAGAGCAGCGATAGTTTCGCTCGGAAAGGTTCACCTAGCTCTCCTTTATTCCGTGTATGGCGGTGTTTCGCGCGTGGGAGCAAAGTCGCCACCTTGCCCGCGGCTGGCATAGCATGCTGCGGGTTCGCCTCGCCTCTCCGGCTCGGCTCGGCTCGGCTCGCCGTAGGAACGGCAGCCACGCTTATTCAAAAGTGGCTGCACGTAAAGCCGATATCTTATTCTCGAATGCTCCATTCGTTCTTCTTATGGTATATCCTGCTGGCTGCCGGCGACATTCTTGTCCGCGTCGCGTAACTTCTCTCTATCGCCGTCTCTCTCGCGCGCGGCACTCGGTTTCGCGTCCGCGCCGCTCCGGCTGATCGCGATTGCGCCGCGTAACGACGAGTTTACCTCGATAGGCCAAGAAGAACGTACACAGAACGGCGTCGGAGGAGCCTTCCGCGCGGAATAACGATCCCCTTAGAAGCCGTGGGAGCCGCGAGAGAGAGAGCCTAGACCGGCCAGCCGGCCGGCCCCCGACCGATCACGTTCGATATCTCGTTGATTCGCGGCCGTTTATCCGCGCTCCGGCTGTCGGTTCCGTGTCCCTAACCCTCGCTGGCTTTCCTCTCCGCGAAGGCCCCCGCCACGCGAGCCCCATCGCTCTTCTGCTCGCGGCCGGAGCTCCGCTTCCTGTTGTTCGACCCGCAGATTTATCCGATGTCGACGTCAGGGGCCCCAGGTTTTGCCTTTCGATTGGAATTCGGCGGAGTTCCGTGCGATGCTTTTTGTTCTTGCCGTTCGCGCACCGGCGATTGGACGCTCGGAACTTTGGGTTGCAGCAGCCTTGCCGGGGGGGACCTGGAAAGGGGTTAATTGCACGACCGACGACGGCTCGCAGGGTTGTGCTCGTCTTCTCAGACCTCGCCACCTGCGATTTATTCGCCGCGGTCCGAATCGTATCGTTACCAAGTCCGAATTTGGTTTCGCCCGTTTAATAGAAAATGCTCGACAAACCAACGGGGGCCCGTTTATCGCGACACTGATAAAAATCTTACGCGCGCTCGTAAGCAGATACATTGTGCCGCCACTTTACGCATCGATAATTGCTATAACTGCATACAATTCGCAATTATACTAATCACATGTTGTGGGACGTGGCGCTGAATGCTTGAGCAATCGTCGTCGGTCCTGCTTGCGTGATGACATGAATAGCTAAAGAGCGTTGATAGCAACGATTGTTCTTTAATGCCCCGTCGTCAGAAAGCATATCAATTAATTTCGCCGGGTTGTTCCGCCATCGATCAATCCTTTTAAATAAGAAATCGCGGTATTTATCGGCCGACATCGCATTATACCCCGTTCCTTTTACATTTACACCGCTGTATACCCGTCGATTAACGAACCCGCGATCGACGCTCGCAATAAAAGTCTCGCCGGCCAGGTCTATAATCAGACTACAATCGGCCCACAATCGGAAAGCAATCGTGACAGAGGTAGGGAAAGATAAGCTCCACCGGCTACGAAGTTCGCACGAAGTTCACGGTATTAGGCTACTATTAACTAAATCAACACGGACCTATTATTTTTCCGATTTATCAGCCAGTTAAAACTTTCAAACCACCGTCGTTGTCCGGTGAACGCTCGAGCAACGCGAGCCAAGAAAGACCCTCGAAACTTTGTTCCCAATCAGTCTCTCGATTCAACCTACTCGCGAGTGCTATCCGTGAACACTGTGCCGTCTGTTCGGGGGAGAGCCCTCTCTTGTTAACTCTCTTGTACTCGAACTGCAAATCTGCTATGCTAAATTATGTCCGAAGTCGATTGTAGAGAACGGAAGTCTTTTAGGCTTTTGTATTTCAGGTGTTCACATTTTTCACGAACGCAGAGAACATCTGCAGATCGCTCGAGCAGAAATTTTGGTATCTGGTCCTGGAGTATTGACCCTTCAGAAAGGATAAAAAATCTCCACAGAATTTTTAATGTATATAGTTCTATTCTAGTAATATTCTTTTATACATATCTTACATTTTAGATTTATAAACACCTAGTTGTATCATCGAGTGATATTATAAAAACAACTGTAACTCTGAAAATAATAATTGGAGCACTTTTTATTTACAAAGATACAAAATGCCCCTTAAACAGACTTTCTAAAAACTTACGCGTCCCATAAATATTTAATATTAATAAAAAATCTAACCAGGTTATTGTTAATAGGACTATAGGAGAACTACCCTCTAACCCCTTACAATATAGTGTCATTCTCCTTATTTTCTGTAGAAGATAATTAACGACAGATAAATTCAAGTCACCGTACCTATGAAAGAAATCCTAAAACGAGGTGTTAATTGACACTCCCCCTTCTTCGAAATTCACCCCACACGGTCCCGTCGTAAGAAAATCCTCGAAACGGTCGCAGCCATTTGAAAAAGCGTTAGCAAATCATGCGAACGATAGGCTGGGACGAGTGTGCAACGGCTGCTCCTTATTTGCCGGCGCAGCAGCCCCAGTTTATTCACGTTACAAGGGTTTACCGCGCCGGTATTTATGGTCGTCGAGGCTTCCGTCGTCACACCCTGAGAGCGGCGCCCTCCCCCGCAACAGAGATAACAACGCCGGCACGTCGCGGCCGCTGTTCGTTAGCCTCGGTTCTACATAACTTATTAATTACAGTTGACTAATGCTCTCCAGCTGTGGCGCGTCGCGTACGCCACGGCTGCTCTCTCCTCTCTCTCTCTCTCTCTCTCTCTCTCTCTCTCTCTCTTTGTCGCACTCTCCGCAGCGTCTCTTGTTCCTTCCGCCGGCACGGCAACTTTCTCCGAACGTTTTCAACCCCTAAAGCCCGCTGGAAAAGAAAACGGCGAGAGAACGATGGGAGGGGTCGGATCCGACCCGGGTGACAAGAAAGACGAAGACGCCCGGCTGCCTATTTCTGTGGGTGAGGGAAGAAAGAAAAAGGAGGGAGGGAGGGAGCTCGGGGCGAGGGAAGAAGAAGAAGAAGAAGATGGTGGGGCAGAGCACGGCGAGGGACGCCAGGCAGTAACTCACGCCCCCGAGAGGATTACCTACCTTGCCAGGGCTGGAGGAGGGTGGTGCCCCGCCGTTGAGCTACGATCTTGCTGCGTAGCTACGCGTTTCTCATACCAAGTGTCTCCGGGACCGCCGCCGTGCCTCGCAAACAGAGTTCGCCGCGGATCGGCCGTGAACGTTTCGCGTTTTCGGAGGGACACCGGAAGCCCGAACAACTTACGACACGTGAACAGAAGCTGGACGGCCCCTCGCGGCTCGGAACACGAGGCCTTTCCTCTTTCTCTCTCTCTCTCTCTCTCTCTCTCTCTCTCTCGCTCTCTCCCTCTCTCTCAGCCCTCCCCCGTTTCGGCGCCGGACACCGAAAGGTCCTCTAATTGCGTCCGCGATTTATGCGGCCAACTTCTGCTCTCCTTCCGCTCGAGAATTCCTCGACGGAGAGTACACCAAGCTGGAAAAGATACAGCCGCCGGTAAATTAAATAAGCAGAAGGTGGGGGGCGTGTTTGGACGTCCGGGATAAGGCGCCGGGTGGTAATCTCGTCTGACGGATTAGCTGCGCCCTGGAATTCCTTGTTCGCGGAGAGCTCTTTCTTCCTGGCTCTACCGTGTCCCATCGATTCTAGATACGCTCTAGAAAACCCTCCATCTTCGAACGCAGGGCGAGAGGAGTTGATTCAACGAAAGGGTGGAGAGTGTTCCGACCCTGATTTCACCCTGTTCTCATTTTAACAAATTGTGCGCTATTGGAGACATTGTTTCATTGATTATTTTGGGGAAGAGTAAAGGAACTTGAGACATTGCGACACACATTCGTTGGGGTAGGCGATTAATCGATGCGTTCTACCGTGATGTGAGGGAATTTCCCTCGCAAGAGAACCCTTTTAAAGCTGTATTTTAGAAGTGACAATCATTCGTACGATACATATAGAGTCTGATAATTAGACTGATAGTTTGAATAACTTAAAAGTCACAGGTTGACATTTTGATACTATTCCAAATTGTAAGTCCACAATTTTGTTATAAATGCATAAAGTCCGTAGTCTTCTGATAACATACATTTTATTATGGAATGAGTGCATAGGAAATGAATATTTTTCATTTATTTAACTTTCCACGTATGAGGAGTCAGTTAGTTAGGGTTGCTCGACTTAGTGGAAATATATTCCTCTATAGCATCGTGCATCTAATAACTATTTCAAAAGAGTACCGTACCTGTTTGTTAAAGAAGGTGCGATCGAAAGAAATTGTAATCGGCGGCGCTAGGCGGAACACGATCGAGCCAATAACGAATGAGGGGAACTTTTCGGGTCCGACCCGCCATCAAATTAGCATACCGCTCCAGTACGTATCGAGGCTTCCGCCGTATCTCTTCGGCCAGGGACCATCCGTCCCGTTCCCGTCGATAGATCAGCGTGAT
Source organism: Augochlora pura (assembly GCF_028453695.1). Lineage (NCBI taxonomy): Eukaryota > Metazoa > Arthropoda > Insecta > Hymenoptera > Halictidae > Augochlora > Augochlora pura. The sequence continues at coordinate 5,263,095 of NC_135782.1, read as the reverse complement.
TCAGAAACAGCCGGGGCAAACACGGTAATTGGTATTGCATCACGGCCCGGTCCGCGGGGGTGAGAGATGTATACGCGAAGACGGTACCTAAATTGGCCGCGTTTAAATTGACCCCGGGGCGGTTGAATCAACGTAACAAGAAACGCCGGGGTTCCGGATTGATGCGGCCATCAGTAACCGTCTTCGAAGCTTGAAACCCCTCTTCGACTGGTGTGTGCCCTTGCTCGCCGCAGGGGTTGTTGCGCCGGAAGCCTACCGCCTGGGAGTTTCGACGAAGGTCCTTCATGTTTCCGAGCAATTCACTTACTTTGATTTGATTGGCCCCCGCGCGTATGATCCGGTTTTGGCGTGCTCGCTCGCGATCTCTCTCTATCTCTCTCTCTCTCTCGCTCTCGCTTCCCTCATCTATCTATCTCGTTCGCAATGGTAAAAGGGGGGTTGGTGCCGGCGGGGGTGGCCGAAAGGGGAGGCTTTGGCATCGTGTTTTGCGAACCGCCGGCGCGCCGAGTTATATCGGCAAATCCCCGGCAGCAATCAACGTATTGGTTGTTCTTATTAGAGTTGGCAACAACCAAAGTCTCTCTCCCCTTTTCCGCCCTCTGTTTATGGTCCGCTACGTCGAACCTCGGCAGTTCCTTCCATTCGAGAGGATCCCCCCGCCGTCTACGAGCGTCCTAAACGAGCCGTGCGCGGATCCGGTTAAACCCGCGACTCCTGCCGCGGCTCGTTCGGCCTCGCGATTTAATCTACTTGCCACTTTGTACTATCAGAGAAACCGCAATCCGCCGGGCCAATCGAAAATGCCGGCAGAAAAACGTTCCAACGATTGCAATACAGGTTTATCGTCTAGCAGACGCTGTGGAAGTAGTTTTGCACGCTTCTGCTAGTCTTGCAAAAATCTGGATTTCTCTTCCGAAAACTTGTAACAGTCTCTCGAAAGTTTAAGATTGCCAATGGAAAGGAACAAAATTATCTGATACCGCTAGCAATATTCTTTAGTTTATTATAATCTCATATCTTCTCTCATTGTTAGTTCACCTAGCTTACATTACTTAAATCGTGAAGATATGATTTCTTGACGATATAATTGATAAAATGAATATGATACTAATTTTTATTTAGAAATGAAATATAATATGTACAGCATATGTTAGGGGTGACAAAAAGAGATCACTTGATGGTAGAAACAATGAGCAATTTACATTAGAGCCCTACAGACTCCGTGCTCGCAGACAAGGGTTGATACACTAAACGAACTCGTCACGACTAAAATTTGAGAGCAGTCTCGTTAAAGGGTGGAAACCTCATTTTCGCGAAAGACAGCCCCCGGCACCCTCCCAGTCGAACAGGGAACGAGTGGAGCAAAGGTACCACCCAGGGGGTGAGAATTTCTGACGATATACGAGGAGGAACTCTTTTCCTTTTTTCAAGAAACCGGTGAGTTACGGCCGAAATATTTTCAGTCTGAGCGCGCCCTTTTCTCGTCCTCACTCTCTCCCTTTCTCTCCTGCGCGCTTCTCTCTGCCAGGTTCCAATCCCTGTCCTCCCCCCTCTCATCCCGGCGTCGCCTACCATCCAGAGCGAGAGATCTTCCTCCTCGTTCCCCGGATGAAACACGTTTCACGGTCTCAGCATAAAATTTATCCACCCCCTTGGTTAAACAGCCACGCACGCCTCTTCTTACTTTTCCGGGAGCGTGGCGGCCTCCGCCGGTCTCTCTCTCTCTCTCTCTCTCTCTCTCACCCTAACTTCGTTTCGCCCTGGATCTCCCACGGGGGCGTGCGTAAACCTGGGGATGAGGGTCTTTGCGATGGCTGACCGACTCCTGCGAGGGATGAAACGACGGATGGGAAAAGATCCACCGCCGTCGGTGTCGGAGAATTCGATGCGATCCGACGATCGTTCGTCTTTCTTTTCCACCCTCCCCGTGTCCCAACTAATTTCTTACCCCTGAGAACACAGCGTGACAATCGCGAGCCAAGTTTGCCCGGCGATGCTCGTTTAACGGGGCTGGCTCGGTAACCCACAAAATATTGATTTCGCCGGGCACTCGCTGATTTCGTGAATCGTTTCCTCTATCGCCTCTCCGATTTCGAAGATGAAGGGAATGGTCTATCGAATTTAATGTTTGATTGCCCGAAATAGGGTTGCATGTTCTTTTCTGGAGCATTGGAAGGGTAGATACCATAAATCAAGCCCTTAATCAAGCTCGCGAACAAAGATACATTTCAGAAGGCATGGAAAATAGTATGAAATAATATTTTAAGATTTACGTGACAAAAAATAATCTCATAACCTAGAATATATATTTTAAATACATATTTGTAAAATCAGTGAATCGTTCCAACTATTTTATTCAACAAAAAAATAAATAACCAATTCAATTGTTGCGCGTATATCGGTGTTCATAGGGATCTCGAGGATCCGTGAAAATACAGAAAGGTGATCGCGTACCGAAAAAGGAAAAGACGGGGCCTCGAGTTTAAATCGAACCGGCGAAGTTCCCCCGTTATCGAGGAACGCGCATCCATCACGCGGGGAGGCTCGAATGAAGACGGAGGAGAGATAGAGAAAAAGTTGATCGAAAGTTAAAGAAACGAGCGGGGCGGGTTACACTGCAGCGGTAGAGAGCGCGGAGCGTGGGAGGAGGCGCCGAGGGGGTCGCGGCTGTCTTATTTTCTGCTCGACGGAGACTTACGAGGCCGGCTTAATTGGCTGAAGCCCCGGTTTTATTTATAAGTTCGAGTCTATCGGCGCGCAGCCCCCGCGCGTTTCTCTCTCGCGCGCGGCGCGAGGAGGCCCGGGGAGGACCGGGGAGGCGAGCCAAGGGGATGCTCCGCGCTGATATAATTCCGGCTGGGGGTGGTGCTCGCAAGAAGGAGACACGCCGGGCGACGGGGTCCGCGTGACAAATAACCTTTATAAACGGTGCACCATAACTTTGCGGCGGCGCGGCGGCTCTCGCGCGCCCTCGCGAGCCTGCATGACAACCTGAAATGAAAATCATGGGGATGTTGTGCAACGGCGGAGGGCGTGAAGGGGTAGAGAGGAGAGAAGAGAAAGAGAGAGGGGGAGAGATCGAGCAGGCACTGGAGAAGAGACGCAAAGGGGTGGCGTTCGGATGCCCGAGCCACTTGATTACATTGCGATAATATACATGACGCCGATATGAACTCCGGCTCGCTGTGTTGTTGCTCGTCCGCGCGATATTGTGTAATGGCCACCTGGAAATGGTCCAGTCCGCGCGCGCGCGCGCGCGCGCTCGCTCGCGCCTCCCGACCAGCCTCTGTCGCGCTCTCGATAATAGATCGGCGCGGATACGATTGTAAATATGACGCGTTTATTGCGATTCCGATCCCTGCACGACCGTGAAAGTGTGTACGACAAGCCGCGAGATACCGAAGGCTGACCGGCCTGCTCTCTGCGACCCTGTTTCGGCTTGTAATTCCGCTCGAAACTACCCCCCGGGAAATTTCTACACGCCGAACCGGACACGACGTCGAACCGGCAAAAATCTAGCCGCGATTGCAACGTTTCAACGATGATAGATGATTTTCTTCTTGACAGAGGTGGGACTTAAGGAATCCAAAAATTGGGGATGGCTTTGTGCAAGATATAAATTGTAGAAAACTTTGAAAACCTTATTCAGTGTTTCTCAGATAATAAAGGGTAGTTTTCTTGATACAATAGACTTACGGACAAGATTTAGATTGTAGACATAAAGTTTCTTTCTCCGATGATAATTATTTAAAACAAAAATCTTGATAATTCTTGCAAAAGTAATAACAACGATGTTATTATTAAATCGCGGATTTTATGCAATTATGACAGAAATTAATGAGTCAAATTTCACTGCGCATGTATTTAAGAATACCAACGTACTATTGTCTACCAATCGCGATTATTATTGGAAGAATTTATTTTCATCGCATGTTCTCTACCATTGATGGAAACAATTTTTATTTTATATAAAGCTCCGTGGTCTAATTATTACGATACGCGAAGGACGGTTCCCGATTCGTAAAACGCGGAGAACCCAGGCCGAAACAATTCGATTTCAATATCATCCCCGTCACTTATCTCGAGGGTAGCCGGGCACGGTCGGTTACGGATTAATTATTCATAACAATTAAACCCTTCGAGTGAAATTAATTTCTCGGTTTATCGCGTAATAAGCGGCGATAGATGGTCGGTCGGGGGTTGGCGGGGGGGGGCCGTGGCGTTTAACCGAAATTAATTGTTCGGAGCCGCGGAACGAGTCCGTAGCGTGTCGGGGTGGGGGGGTGTTCCGGCGGAAAAACCAAAAGGGCTCGCCGCGCGGCAGAAATCGTATTACCGTCGTTTATACACTTCGATATGAACCGTATGCGAGCGAGACCCGTTGAGCGCGCGGAAGGCGGAGAGACCGCTCCACGGGCCTCGGGCAGGGGTTGGTTTCGCTTCTCTCGCCTCCCTCGCCCCTCCCGCCCCCTCGGCAGCGCCCGGCGCTCGCCGCTGGCAGAGGTGAAACGGGAGGGTTTTTACGAGGCAGTAACGGCCGATAAGGTGAGCTTGCGCCCCCACAGACGGGTTTATTCCGGTACTGTACCCAAGTGGCTGTTCGACAGTACCTATCCCGGTGTCGTACACACTCTCTTACTTTCTCCCGGCGACCGTCGGCTCTATCTGAAACCGTTTACGCGCCTCTTCTCTGTTTCCTCCGCCTTTCGCCGTCCTCTTTCCGCCGGCGAACGCCCACCTAAGTGCATCCCGGCCTCGTCGGTGCGGCGTTATCGCGAACGTTACCAGGATTTCGGAGACCTCTCTCGGATACCACGGCTGCCTTGTACCGTGAACGCTTCTATTTGCTGTTCGCCCCGGCTCAATGGGATCGCCGATCGCGGGATCTGGATAACGTTCCGAAGGAGATCACTGACCACACGGACATATAAGGAACAGGCTGCTCGAAATCCGAGTCGGCTCCTTCCTGGATCCGTTGCTTTCCGATTCTACCATTGAATTCCCCGCTCTTGTAAGGTGTACGTAATCTAGAGGTAGTCGAGGAGGTTCGAAAGTACAGACGTGCAACGTTCGTTTCCATTGCCCTTAATGCTTGTAAGGAATCTGTAAGGCCCTAGATCCAATTACTCGGCTTATAGATCGGATTCGTGACGAAGCGGTTTAGAAAAGTGCAGAAATGGATCTGTGACCAGGATAATCATCGAATGCACCCTTCTTCGGGTGAAGTCCGAAGAACGGTAGATCAAAGTAGACCGTTAATAATATTAGCCGAGATTATCATCGGTCAAGATCCAGCGCGAATTCGCATGGCTTATGGGATGAATCCGCGGAAGTCGGGGCGTCGTTGCGAGGGGGCTGGTAGCAGCGTCGCGTATCTCGCGTGTAAACGTTATTATTCTTCGGCGGACGGGATGCTCGTGGGCCCGCAGGCCCTCGGGGCCGGTCCCGGCCCCGAAAAAGACACGCGATCGAGCCTCGTTTGACCGTCTGGTTTGGTTTTGTTTGGTTGCAGGGGCGAACGGAATGCGCAGGCGCGGCCGACAGACCTACACGCGCTACCAGACGCTCGAGCTCGAGAAGGAATTCCACACGAACCACTACCTCACCAGGCGGAGGCGGATCGAGATGGCACACTCGCTCTGCCTGACGGAACGGCAGATCAAGATCTGGTTCCAGAATCGGCGGATGAAGCTGAAGAAGGAGATACAGGCGATCAAGGAGCTGAACGAGCAAGAGAAACAGGCACAGGCGCAGAAGGCAGCGGCAGCAGCGGCCGCGGCTGCGCATCAGCAGCAAGCGGCCGGTGGGGGACCGGAGGGGGCCAACTAGGGGTACGCCCTGCACCGGAGCCCCCCTGACCACCCCACCACCAATCCACACCACCCTCTGCTAGCACCGCAATGTACACAGCTATATTAAAGGTGAGTGACTTCGACACCCTCTCATTTTTTTCGGGGGTAAGCCCTTCGAAAAGGATTGAATTTTTTTTGTCTCTCAAAAGTCGAAGCTGTACCTCCGAAATTGGCTTCTGGAGTTTCAGTATGGAATCCTAAGTATTAACAGAGTTACAGCTAATTTTAGGGGGCATTTTACACAGGTACAGCGTCGAGTTCAATTTTAATCGGATGTTGAATTAAATTTGATTCGATGCTATAGAATTTATCTAGATAAGAACTCGACTTTATTTGAACAAGAATTCACTCGGATAAGGATTTATTTGTAGAAGACTTCATACGATACAGAACGATTCGATATAAATATATTCAAATTGTCCCTGACAGTGAACTCATTGCTTTATGCAAATAATATGACAATCTAAATTCGTATAATTTATTCAAGTAAAGAATTATTCGAATGACACTCTTCATCGCACGAAATTCGATGAATCGACACATTCGATCGATTTTAGCGTAACGATGTCCGCGTCCGTCCACTGAAACATAACGAGGCAGCTCCAAATCGGCGCGACAGCCATTTTGCTCCTGTCAGAAGTCCGTCCTTAAGGAAAATTGCCTCATCTCGAGCGCGTCGCGCGGGTTTCCCCCAGAACCACAATCTGCTAAACGAGCAATTTCTGCCGGGTACCTCCATCACAGTAATTTCCCCGCGTGTCTTGTCCACCTGCCGATTGTCGGTGTTGCGGAAATTACGGGCCCCCCTCTTAATTTGCTGACCAACCTGTCCCGTCGCCCGCGTCCCGAGAAAACCACCGCCTCCGACCGAGCTCCTTGGCAAATGTCCGCCTCTCCCGTCGTCGGATATTTCATTTTTCGCGTCTCTAGACCGCTGCCAGTCGGCTTTTATCCGTGGGTAAAATTCGTGGTTGCAACCCGTCTTCCCATAGTTCCCGGTAATTTATGCAAATTCGTACGGCTCGTGAGTTGTTCTTCCTCTGCGGCGCGCAAACTCTACGTCCTAGAACAAAAGTGTTCGTCAGACCGATGTTCGAGGGCCGAGCAACGCAGCGACGTCTCTCTCTCTCTCTCTCTCTCTCTCTTCGAGCAATCCATTGTTTTCTTCTTGCCAGACTGATATACGGCGACCACTTTTCATTTCCAGTGACACCGCGGCTTAGGAATGGCCGATTAATTCGTGTTTCTCGTGTCGCCGCGCGAATCTCAATTTCTTTCCGACTCGTTCCGTTCCTCTTTCTTCGAAGTGAGACGTACTGATAGAGGGAACAAGCATTTTTCAACCAGTCGAAACCTTTTGCAGACGCCTGCCACCATGAGGAATCTCGAAGGGTTGACGAACACGTAGTTACCCTCTTTTTCTAGTTTGTACATCGCACGCATTACATCGAGGATGTGACAGTTTTAAATCTGGCCGGACCAGCGCTCGAGATGCCGAGCATGTCGGCCCCATCAACTGCGAGACCTTTATGCGCCTTCCCGTCGTTTCCGACTTTCTATTCGAACTTTCTAGCTGGCAATTTCTTCCATTGTTGACAGAATCTTTCCGAGAGAACAGATTTTCCAGCCAGAGATTATAAAACTCTCGCGATCACCGTGGCAAAGAAAATTGTGCTCGTCCCCCCAGGAGCACCGACAACGTGGACAAAGTTCGCAGATTACGTAGAGAAGGTGGTCGTCGAAGGTTAAAAAACCGTGTCGTCCCACGGAATCGTTGAAAATACGGGGCAGAGGGGCTGTTCCAGTTTCGTCGCTCCGCGCAATCTGGCGAGTCTCAGGCGAGGCGGCGGCGGCGGCTGGGAACCCACCCTTTAGTAACCTAAATTCGAAAGGGTTGAAGCAGCCCCGATGGTAATGGATTTTCCCAGGGCGTCTAGAACGGTGTTCCAAACGGCGGCGTGGCTGGGCGAGCAGCGCGCATTACGCCTTGATATATCATCGGAGGAAGTTACGGGGAACCTGAAGAAAATGTTGGCTAAAGAGTATTACGAATGTGGCCGGCTGGCTTTTAGCCGTTCCGGCCTTTAAAATTAAGTTTAGCCGGCACACTTAATGAGGATTAACCACCTGCGAGCGTGCCTTCATAATTCCCTAAGTTATTCTGTTTGCGTGCATTTAACTCGCGCCTGCCTGTGAACCTTCTGCATCTCAAGGGGTTGTGCCGCCCTCCCTCCCACCGCTGTGCTCCCCCTCGCGCCCCGTGAAATGTTGCCCCATCGTGATTTCCGTGTTTCTTCTTTTCCTCGCAGCTTCGCCGCGGTTACCGCGGACGTTAACGAAGCGGATCCGCAATTTCCTCGATTTCTCGCGGGCTCTCTTTATCGACCCTCCCCCCAGCATTTTTGGAAGTGGCCGGCCGGCTCCTTCGCGCGCTTCAAGAGAAAATTTCGCGCGAGAGGGAAACTTCCCGCGGGAAGAAAATGCTTGCTGCAAAGAGAACCTCCGCTGCAATTTAAAGTGCTTCTCTTTTTCGTCCACGTTCAATGCCCCGTGTCGCTGTGTTAGCCTGCTATTGTAGAACACGTTATTTTTATTTCTTGATACCTTTTTTTTCTCGAAGAAGAATTACGCAATTTCTTCAGGAAATTCAAAAGCTTATGACAATCTCTGATACAAATTATGAAACAACGCGGCGAATTTTCTTAACAATTCCGACGTTCGAAAATATCATTCCGTGACTCGCTCGGACTTTTCTCCATCACTTCCAGACCGAATTCCGATGCTAAAAAATTCACCGTAGATACTGGAAACGTCGAGGATCGAAAGAATAGGGCGGTTCGGTATTTTCCAGCGGGACGAACCGTTAAAACGATCGCGGTCGGGGTGTGGGAGTCGCAGGAATTCCCAGAATATCCGAAACTTTCACCGCTTTTCACCGTAGCTCGCGCCAGCGCCCGCGCGCGCGCGGAAAAAAGGCCAAAGGGAAAAGTGAAAACGGCTAAAAAAGAAAGTAGAAAGTTTCCTAGTCAGGTAAAAAAAAGAAAAAGAAAAAGGAAAAAGAGACGCCCGTAGAAAACGTGGTGGCGGTGTCCGCGCCCGGAGATCCGCCGGGTATAATTTGTATTTTGGTGCAGGGTGCGACCATTCATCCTCGGGAAACGAACGACCCTTCGAATTGCTTGCACCGGATGGCAATATCGGCAGTAAAAAAAGGTCTTCGGGGTTTTCTGCGCTTTCACTAAAATCTTCCAACCCCCGGGCGGGTTCCCCTTTTTACGACACGGCCGATGTTTTCGGCGGACCAGGCGACTCCGTGGAAAATGCTTAGTCCAGTTCCCGGACGCGGCTGACTTTCGTTTCGACTCCGGCCTTGCGTCCGCCATCCTAATTAATCGGGTGCGTAACGATCGAGCAGAACTTTCTTTAGAGAAACTACCGGCTTATTGTCTTCGACGCAACATCCTTTCCGTGAATTTCGAAATCTATTATATTATGTATTCAGTCTCGGTGAAGCACGGACGGGGGCCGCCCCCCCCCCCCTTCTCCCGATTAGTAGACTGTGAATATTTATGCAAATGCCACATTTTAATTGATTTACTTGTGTATTCAATGGAAACTTATTTTAGCTCGCTTAACATTTTTATTCAATTAACCTCTACCAGTTGCATCCGCTATTAAAGCAAAATTCGCAGTCTAATAATGGGATGCGCGCGGAACACGGTCGCGACGCGCCGGACAAAATGGCCACTTAGTTTTTAATGCGATGGCTCCCAGACACGATATTCCGCTCGGGTGTCAACGCATTCAACGTTTACCATCTTCTCTAAATTTTAATGGCACCCGTTCGCTTTGCCGAAAATAATGATCGAAGGACGGGGGATTCGGCGGACTCTGTCGGGTTTCGGGTTTTCGCGAGAGGGCACGACGCGACCTCGTTCGAAATCTCATTATCAGTCCGCGGAACGATTAACGCCCGCGGGACGAGAAATTCCGGCGATAATTCCCGGACCTACCAAATCATACCCGGTTCGACGGGGGCCCGCGAGATAAACGGAAAACTTTATAAAGTTTCTCTTGGCCGGCGGTATCTCATCGGGCCAGAGGAATTCGCCAATTAACCCCCGCGAACTGCATCGTAATTGTAGGCTGGCCCGGGCGCCGAATCGACGATACTGGTGTGATGTTTAATCGATGCACTCCTCGTTCCTCCGGTTGTCGCAGTTCCCGGGCCGTTTCTCTTCGCCCGGTCGGGACCCGAAGGAGCCATTTTCGAGTCCATTTTCAGCCCTGCGCGCCCCGTTGCTCGACTTTATTCGCGACTGCCACGTGAAATTTTACATACGCGAATAACTATGATAACGCCCGAATTGCTGGACGCATTATGGATTGTGTCACGCAGCGCGGCAGTCTTCGTGGAAATGCCGGTTAGAATGGACGCTCGTTTAGGGCAGTTGCCGGCGCGAAATTGCGCCCCCCCTCCCCCTTGCAATCCCTTTCTATTTTCCAAATTGGGCTCGCGGTTAGAGAAAGCTGTGATTTCAAGGTGCTCGGTGGTTCGACGTGGAATGATTCTTTGGGTTCCGAATGGACGCCGATTTGGGGTGGCTATTTTTGCAAAATTGTCGTCTAACGTGACTGCCTCGATCCTCGCTATGCATCCGAATTGTATTTTCGTTTCGTGTAGCAACGATTCGGAAAAGATAGGAGCGCGGATAATGAAGCTGACGATGTGGGTAAAGATAATTGCCGATTTCACAATTCCCCCCCGGTGAAACAATTGTTCAGGGTTACTCTGTAATGCAGCGCGGCTCTCTTATGAGTCTGAATATCATGCATAAATTGAAGGAATGCAACTATTATTATTTCCTCCACTGATCACGACCGCTTGGCAGCACGATATTACATCGAGGGAGAGAGAGAGAGAGCGAAAGAGAGAGAGAGAGAGGGAGGGCAACATAGTCTTTAGAATTTTGATTACAAGAAATTGTTTGTTCGCCGGCCGGAAACAATCAGTTTCTCCTTTCCTCCGGCGTTTATTTCGTCGGCTGTATTCTTTCTCTTTCCTTGGACGAGGAGGGGTGGAAATTTCTCGTACCTCATCGGCGAGGGACGTTTTTCACGGCGCAAAGTAGATCGTTAGCCGGTGCATGGAACACTGCCAGAAACTATAATCGCGTCACGCTCGAATAGTAGCGGTCGGCGGTGGAAGTAACGTCGGTATCGGGACGGGAAATCGATTAGCGCGACGATAAATTCCGATTTGAGTTATATTACCATATTAATTACATATTTATGACGTTATTTGTTAGAAGCGGCGGTGCGCGGGCCCGCGCGTCCGCCCGCGCGCTCGCGACCGTGTTTCTGTTGCATTGTTTCGCGCGCTCATTAAATCGCGCATTGATAGCGGGGCCGCATTAAATTCGCGACCACGCAACCATGGCCTGATAATATAATGAGATATATACATATATTTCCCTTCCCCCATTTTTTTTTTCGCCCTGTTCCCCCCGTCCCGTTCGCTCCGCGCGGCGCGGGGGTTCCCTCGAATTTGCGTCTCGAATTTACATTTCATTGTCGGCGGCCCCGGGGCCCGACGTTTTTGTTGTTCCCGCGCGCGCGCGCGCGCCAGCGCGGGGGACAGTGTCCAATTAAGAAAGGTGCCCCGCGCTATCGTGCGGCGGAGTCACGGCCGAAGAATTTGACGGACCTCTAGCCGGGTTTGCTTCCATACGTCACCTTTTTTCCTCGCCTAAATAAAGAACGGGACAACAACCGAGAGAGCTCCGGTCGCCGCGTGTCCCGGCCCGGCGCGGCGCGACTCCGCTCGGCTCGGCCCGCTTCTCGCCGATATACGCCAAGATAAATTTTGACAGTGAACAAGAAAAGGCAATTTAGAGGAATTTCGGCGATCTACTTTTATATAGGAAAGTTTGCCCGTATATAGCGGCGATAAATCGCCCCGCCAGACTCTGAAAGCTAGAAATATTTAAAGGCGTCCTCCTCATCCTCCTCCTCCTCCTCCTCCTCCCCTCCCGCCGCGTCGGTCCCGATATCGTGTTTCCGAACGGACCGCGCCGAAACGCGTCTGCGGTTTTCTTTGTGCAACGCTTTCTGCGATCTCGCCCGAACGGAATAACCGCCGTCGATGCAGGAATCATCGAACCCGCGGTATTTTTCGACGCTTATTTCTGGGACCTCGTATGTCCGCGTTAACGATGGAATTGGATATGAATGATTCATAGAGAAAAGTGGAACCGGCCAGCGCGCTGGTTACGAGAAGAGTTGCGGGTCGGCAAGTAGTATGAGCGACTTTATGCGACCGACTGTCCCGTTAACGGTATAGCGATGCCATCTAGTGGCTCTAACGACATCTGGCTTAATTATGGCCGCCTCACCCCTAGCTCTCGAGGGCGTGGTTAAGGCGGGTACGCCCGGCGACGACAATTTCGTCGCATTGGCTCGTCACTTTTCACCGTCGCCCATGGCCCCGCGTCGACTTTTCCGGAAAATAAAATCAGGTTTTTGCTGTTTTATCGTCAAAATCGACCGGAAACGACCGGAAAGGGCTGGAAAACAGGGAACAGACAAGAAATACTTCTGGCTCGTGTAGTACTCCGCGGCACTATTTTTTGTTAATTGCTCGTTTCCGTCGCAGATGGCAGCACGGATCGGCGCGCAGCCGGTCGACAAGGTAGCCGGTCTGCCTTACCGACGCCTCAATCGGTACGGGACGTAATTTAGAGCCGCTCCTACTTACCGTGCTTAACGCCATTCCACGGTAGTCCAATGATTGCCGGTAATGCGTTTTATGGTTTGTTTTTATCGACGCGGTCGTACAGTAACTTACAGTGCTGTTTCTGGTTCTCAACGTCGGGCTCCCCCGTCCCAGCCCAGGGGAATCCCCCGTTCGTGATTCCACGTAGCGCCCGTACGGAGAGTATACCGAGACGTCTCTACGGTCGCGTTTTCCTTTTCCTCCCGCGATTATTCCAAACGATGCCGCGTTATTTAGACGATATCACACGTTGAACCCGAATAAAACGGCGCGTGATTTTATTGCCCGGTAAACCCTGATTCGGACAGATTGACGTATAATCCTCCCCCCGCCGTGTACCCCCTCTCCCGACCCGGCCCTAAATCCCTTTCAGTTTCTCCGTGTTTCCTCGGCGCGTAAAAGCCGACCGTTCGGTTGCTCGTCAACCGGCGGGCCCGGGGATCTTTATTGGCTGTAAAGGAAGACATTTTACGATCCATAAAAGCGTTTATAGCGCTCGAGCAGTCTTACCTCGGTTCTTACACCCCAGTTATATCCATTACCCCTTCCGCGGCCTTTCCAAGGGCGGCCACCGGCACGCGCGCGCTCTCTCTCCGACGCCGCCTTCGAGATTTACAGGTTACGCTCCCGGTAACACCTCGTAAACTTGGCTTAACGACTTTAACCGGGCCTAACTGCTTCCTTCCTGCAATCAGACCCTGACCTACCTCTCGCGCAGACGTCCTAGAAAAATTTCAACGCCGCCACCTGCTGTCCCCGGGGTGGCTGCCATTGTCTCGCTGTCCGCAACGATTCCGCACGGGCTAATCACACCCTATCCGTTACGCCACCTGCAAACCCTTTCTTCGTTATGGGTACAAATTGCCGGACCTAATCACCGAACCCTTTGACAATGGATAAGTAGCTTTGCGACCCTGAAGACCCCCTACCTGGTAGGAATGAGTTGGCTTTCGAAAGAGACCCGAGGTTGTCACAATATTTGAATAACTTGACTAAACTTGGGATCATTGTCGGACCTTTGAAGATGCCCTATGGCTATTGACATTGGGTTTCCAAGCATCGTCGTCAGTCTCAAGTGATCGCTAAGAAGTTTAAAGAAAACCACAAGGTTGACGTGTCTCTTCCTTAAAAATAAAAAATTAGACCATGGTCATCCGACAACCCCGTGGCAATCTAGTAGTCCCAATCGACGATTCTCCCTTTGCAAATCAGGATAGGCCAAAAAGGACGGAGACGAGTGCATCCCGAGAACTGTTAATGTGTAGCAGGTGCGTAGAATTCTTGTTGGAAGCAGGGCACCTCGTGTCTCCCACGGCAGAGGCGTGGAGCCCGTCGGTGTCCGCTGTTTTATGATTTGTTTTGATTACGGTTCATTACCATTTTACGCCTTTCGCTGCCACGTAACTGGCTGGCAATAAGTCTTCGTTGTTGATTCTATCGCGACGTTTACGACCGTCATTATTAGCTGATACCACTTGAACTCTCGTAAAGTCTACGCCCGTGCGATCCGGCTCGTCCGGGACATCCGCCTGCACGCCCGGCCGTTGGGCCGGCCGCGCGCAGGGGGCTTCCCCCTGATCCACGAGGTTATGGAGATACCCCCCTATGCCATGGGGTTTCTCTCGACCATGGTGGGGAGACTTACGAGTTACGGGATCGTCCGGCAGATCGCGCCCTTGTACTTCGCTCTACGTCTTAATGCCATACTTCATTTATCGAGGCCCTCTCTCTGCCCCCTTATCTCGCCACGAGGAATCATCGTAGCCTTGGGCCTGCGGAACGATCTCCTCCGCTTCGCCTCTCTCTCTTTTTCTCTTTCTCTTTCTTTCTTCCTCCCTCTCCCGCTCACTCCTCCGCTTATTATCTTCGCTTTCATTTCGTGCCCGCTTACTTTCTGTCGTAAATTCTGCCCGCGAACGACCGGGAGCCTCGTATCGGCCGATCTTGATGATTTCCGTATAAATCCAACACGCCGAGTAAATTTATCCTCGCGCGCCGGACGGACGAATAATTGGATTTTGAGAAATGTCCTTGCCCGCCGTGATCCCATCTACACGCTTCGAAGAATTCTAGTTTTTCGTCGGTCGTCCCGCAACCCGCATCGACGACCCCTTAACGCGCTCCGACGGTGTCGCATACAAAATTTCATCACCGAAACACAATTTTCGTATCCATAAATTAGCTTTTCTCGTGATCAAAGTCAACCCAAGTGCAGGGGATTAACCCTTTGCAGTCGGAGTCGTTTGAACTGGAAATACAAAATGTGTCTCCAGATTTACGGTGTTTCCATGTAATATAACTTGGAGCTATTTATACACTATAGAATTGAATTTTGTGATTTATGCAACAGTTAACGGCTATTGACAATTTTTTAAATACAAGTGAATTTGGTAAGAATTAGTATTGAAACGTGGCATGATAATTTTTTAGTAGCGCTTTGGAGTCGCCACTCGTGTGAAAAGGGTTACCATGAGCAAGACCAGAACGGGTTCTACAATCTCAACATCGTGGTCGTGAAAATTGATTTATTAACACTTGCTTCTTACAGCTCCATTGTTTTCACTGTAGCAACTTAGATTACGCGTGTAGCCACGATAGTGCCAGCGCTGGTTAGTCGAGGATTAGTGCCGACTTAACAAAGAACCAGCAGTTTAACGCAACCTTGCGTAATCCCTTATTAAAATTCCGGTTTTGAAAGCGGTGCGTTCCTCGACCCGGGCAGCTCAGAAAAATCTAACGGAGAGCCTTTCCGAAATTCGTCTAGCGCAATTACTCGGACGTTCGCCGCGCCCGGGAGGAAGGCCTCTCGTACCTGGCAGCACGGATTAAGTGTTCCGCGCTTATCAACTTAATGATCGCGATTTAAATACAAAAGGTCGGATCATATTGTAGTTTCTCCGTAGCGGTGCCGCTACAACCGGGGCGCCCGGGTTTCCTGGCGCGCGTGTGTGTGGGCGGCCTCGGCAAACAGGTATAAACAAAAGCTTTTTCGCGGGGCTTTGATAGCTTAATAACCGCGGCGCTGATCCGGCCGGAAGGCCGAAGGAAGCCGCGAATTTCGCAAAACCCGGTTTTGTACAGCCCCGGGTATTAGCATTTAAAACGTGAACAGCGCCCCGTCTGCCGGCGCCATTGGTCCGCATTTACACAACAATGAGGGGGCCGCACTCTAAAAACTCCCAGAATCCCCGGGCTCCGAAGTCAACGGAGAGGAAAGAGCGGCAGAGACGGCGGATGAAAAAGAAGAGAAACGGAGAATCGTAACGCCATCTCGATCTTTTCTTTGCTCTCTCGCACAACCATCGCCCGTTCCTCCTTGTTCCCCCCTCGTAGCCTCTTCGTCTTCTTCTTCTTCGTCGTCCTCCTCCAGCTCGGCTCGCCGTCTTCCTCTCGGTATCGTCCGCTCCTCCGCCCCTGTGCCCCTCTGCCGACGGTTTGGATTTCGAGTTAGGACGGTGTGGGTCGTAGAACGGGACAAGAGGCTGCGCCTCTCTTGACTAGAGAACCTCTCTCGCAACACAAAACCTAAGGTTTCCACGGGGCTTTTTTTACTCGGTTTTCGGGTCTTGGCTAGCCACGGTGGATGGCATATACTCACCGTCTGGCTGGATATTTCTAACACACGCGATACACACGGACGGGGGGGCCTGTGCAGCATGATGGCTGGCTGCGGCGTTGCCAAATTATCTTACGTAACCGCTTAATTTTTCATAGCCGGGGACCGCGCTCTCGCGCGCGCGCGGGGCGATTCGTTTTATCGGCACGTCGAGGCCGGCTCCGATCGCCATTAACACCTTCCTAGTTGCCGATGTAATTGGCTGTCCGATCTGCAGCTTATGGCAGGTGGGAGGGCCCTCGACCGTGCGTCACACCTTCGCAACAGCCGCTGACAATGGTTAGTCATTCTTTTTCCTTGCGTGGCATTGTTTAATATCCGTCGGAAAGCGAAACGCGTTTCAAATCGCCGCGAGGCGAGGAACGCCAATGCTGTAATCGCGAATTCTGTGGATGCAGTAACGATCGCGGGAGCAAATAAAATTGAAACAGGCTCGAGAGACGACCGCGTCCACCGCGCCGGAGGATCGTCGGGACGAGAGTCCGTGGCTGCCTCGTCCGCAGGCTGGACTCTCGCGATTCACGACTTGTCGCGTGGTTAAGCGCCGGGACGAACGTTCCACGAGCAGTTTTACGCCTTCTTCGTGCCGGCGGACAGAAAAAGTACTGGCTCGCCGGTTTTCTGGTACGTGTCTCGTGTGCGCGATTACACGGTTCGTTTAACGCGGCAAGAATGACCGCGCCGCGATGTCCATCAATCCGACCCGGGGCCCCGCTCATATCCTGTCCGCCCGGCGAATAATTGCCGGGGCCGATAACGCGGCCCGCCGCCTCCTGCCCCGCCGTCGCTAATTAAAAAGTGAACCGGCCGCGTTAAAACGGATATCGGCATCGGTCGGAGGGAGAGGGGCAGGAACGAGAGGGAGAGAGACAGAGAAAGAGAGAGGAGAGGCACGTCGGGTTGATTCCAAGCCCCCGACACCATCTCGCTCGTTTCCAGTTTTGGACGCCGGCTTTATTTATACAGACCACCCGGGAGCAAGATCGCGTTGAAATAAAGTGGTACGAGCTAAACGTTCCTTGACCGCGGCGGCCGCGTGATAAATATCCAGCGCGGAATTTATCATTGTTCACTTTACTTTATCGCGGGCCGTGATTAACGTACGCCGGCCGAACGACTTCCGTCAATCCCGTCGTTCGCGCCTCGATTCTTGCCTCTAATCTACGCTCATCGCGTCAATAATTGCGCTCAATTATCTGCTGCCGATTCTCCCTTATCCTCGAAATTTCTTTTCAAGGAGATCTACGTCGTTCAATTCGATTTTATGAACGCTAACCCTTTGTCGTGCCATTTTCTTTAGAATTATAATAACTAGAATATTTTTAATCGCACTAATTTCTTAGAAGAAAAAGGAATTTTATATTTATTGCGTGCTTACAGTTACTCGAATGTTTAAATATTGGCGACAAGAGAATCAAATTCGATTTCCATTTAAAGGAACAGCTTATTGTTATAAATCACGAGTCAGAGTCGTACAGCAATGGGTTAAAACAAGGTAGCAATATCCAAACAATGTCTGACATAATTCACAGTTTACGCATTAATATACTAGCTAAATACAGCAAGAAGAATTATCGTAATTTTTGTTTGCTCTCCGAGCACAATCATCGAAAACGTCGAATACGGTGCAATATTAATCGCATCGGTAAAATGTGTCTCGGGGATATCCTCGTGATGCCATTACCAGTCGTCGAAGTTGGAAAAAGTCGTGAAAGCTTGATGAACTTTATCGGCGTCGCAGACGCGCGATCGATGAGTTACAGTTGACGTTAAAGCGTCTCGCGAAGATTCTCGGTGTAATGCGTTCATTGTGCGGCTCCAGGACCCTCGAGTGCATCAGCTTCTTCCCCCCTGGTTGTCCGCGCTCCTTGCTCGCCGTCACACATTACAATATTGAAATAACCTTTCTAGACTCTTGGTAAAGTTCCCGCAAACTTTCTTACGTCCGTGAACCCCCCTCCCCCGGCACAAAGGCAAAGAACTTGGGAATTGTGTGCGACCGGGAAGAGGTGGTGCGCGCTGCCTAATTGCGATACACTCCGCGGGACGCCCGGCCGCCTGAAAGATGCACTTGCAAGTCCAATGGAAACTCTCGAAAACCATGGAACGCGGTTCTTCCATTTTGACGCGGCCCGGACTCGTCGCGGTGGATTCAAACCGCCGAGTGTCGACGAAAAATGCCTGGAACAATGGGTTGCGGCATCGAAACAATGCGAGAAGGGGTTGGCGGTAATTCCGGCACGGTTTAGAGCCAGCTGGGAAGCTCCCGGTGAATCCGGTAGACTTCTAATTATCTTGTCCTGCCGGAGTACGCGAAACGCGCGAACCGATGGGGTTGTCCCACAATCAGCGGGATCCATCTTCCCCCTCCGATGGCGTTGAAACGGCGAAGAGGGGACGGGGGACTTCATAACACGGCAATTGGCGAGGCGTTCGGCGGTCGGGGGTGGGATAGAGACAACCGGGCCGTACACACTCGAGGGGCACGGTTACCGTCGGCATGAGCCGTTCGGCCTAGGTGGCAGGAGGTTTCAAAGAAACGAGGGCGCGTTGGTTGGCTGCCGCGCGACACCCCTCGTTATTCTAATGTCCGCGGAAAGTTGCTCGTCTTCGTAAATCACGATGAGGAAGAAGGGGTCGAACGGTGACACGGCCACCGGCCGGATTCCAACAACATCGGGGACGCGTTCCGCGAAATTATACGTTTCCGACGAAAAACGGACAACGGAATAAAAGTTTCGGGGGGCGCCGAAAGTTCGCGCCTCTTCGCCGCGTAAATCATATTCTCGCGGGCTAGGGCGCGCCCTTAAAAGAGCGTTAAAAGTTCAGCGGGTATGAGCGGTGGCGAAATATGAGAACTAATTGCGACGCACTCCGCGGGGAGTTGAATCGCCCGCGCAGGGGGGAGGAGGTGGTGTGGGCGGCTGGAATTCGGGGGGTGGACGGTTCCTCGGCTCCGCAGCCCCGTAGAAAACTTAAGAAGGAACCGGAGACGGAAAAGGGGGACGGACGCGCAGCCAACAACATAGTTATATTCCCGAGCATGCTGCCAGCTACGCCGGCGTGTTTTTCATTTTCTTTATATCACCCTTGACGCTCGTAAAACCATTACCCGTGACCGAGCAAACGCAACTTCTATATAGAACCGTATCGGTGTGCGCGCGTCCACAGCGACGACGATCCACGCGGTCTTTGATGATACTGGGAACTTCTTCGTTCGCTTCCTCGTCCCACCGCGAGAGACGAACCCAATTTCCTCGGCGACAAGGACCCCACGGATTTCCTACGCTCTCCCGCGCGCTCTCGCTCCCACTCGCCTCGTGCACGCCCGCGCCCACGGGATGGATTCAGCTTGCTCGATACCGATTACTCATGCTCCTCCCTCGACCTTCCTCTACGGCTCTCTCGACCGCGTTCCGCCGCGGATTTGTCTGATGATGACTCTGTTTCGTGTGGGACGCTGCGGATTGCCAGGGTTATTATCTGCTCGCGAAAACTCTACCTTATTGTTACTCTAGATTTTCCTTTCGTCCGACTTCTGGGTGCTCGGGGAATGTTCACAGATGTCACAATTTTTAGCCACTTGCGACACGATTTCTTTCACTCACGTTCAATAGCTTCTTAATCGTTAATAATTTCGGTATTAGGATGTGCTTTGATCTAAAAGAAATTAATGACATTCGTAATTAGTGTATTAGGTACGAATCTTCATCGTGAGTCTGACTCGCCAAAGAAGGATCTTTTATGCTACGATATCATGTGCTGTTCTGTTTTCCTTTTTGATATTAAAAACATTTTCTTGAAAAGTCTATAAATCATGTATAAAAGCTGGGATGACAAGAAAATTGAACAGTATATCCTGAATCTTTTTACAACTTCAATGGATTAAATACTGGGTCGAAGATCGAAGCTCCAATTCATAGACTCCTTGGATATCTTTTTCAGCGCAGATCATCTTCGCGGGCATTGATTAGAAAGCTGTGCAATTCCTCGATTGACCCCAGTTTCCGTATAGCTTGTTAAACTCGCGCAACCGAAATACTCTGAACAGTCCATTACACCCGAGCGTTGAACGCGAGAGGAAAAGAGAGAGAGAGAGAGAGAGAGAGAGATAAAGAGAGAAAGAGAAATAAAGAGAGAGGGGCAGGGTCGAGAGAAGGAAGAGAGAGGGCTTGATACTCCGATGTGTAGATAAGTCAGTTAGCGACTCGCTCTAGCGCGTTCCAGCGTCGAGCCTTTTTTGCGTAGCTCGCCCTCTTATTGCTCTCCTCTCTCCTTTACTCCTGCTCACTCCTGGCGGGTGATTCATCATCGGCGTCGTCCTCTCTCCTTTCTCTGGCTCGGTTGGCTGGCTGGTCTGGCTGGCTGGTCTGGCTGGCTCGCTTGGTTTCTGGCTTTCTGGCCCCCGGACCCCCGTGCCCCTCGTCCCTTTCTCACTCTTTGCCCGTCTCTCTCTCTCTCTCTCTCTTTCTCTTCCTCTTCCTCCGTGTCTCCTCTATCACTCCGTCTCCCTCCTCGGACCTATGTACTCGTTTTACTCCTACACTGAACCCGTACCAACATGCAGTTCTGGCTCGGCAGGGCGCTCTTTCTCGCTGTTGGCTTATAGGTATTCCCGCATTTCTCCCCGGCACATCCTGGAGTCTGCGACCGCCGAGATATCTGTACTCATCCGCTTAAAATTTCTGGCGGACCCGAGCGGTACAACCTGCTCGATTCACACCTCCCACTGACGTTTTAATATCCGCGTTACCGTTGCCTCTGATCGGTCAATACCGATCGACGATCTACCTTTGGCCACTGCTGCTTCCAATCTCGATTGTCAATGGCCGGCAATAGTCTGTCTAATCGATTATCGAAGACCTTCCACGCTTTCTTGTTCCTTCTGAGAGCTCTCGTCGAAGCCATGGTCACCTAAAATCAATGAAAGATTATTCAGAAATTTTATCTTTCGGCAATCTGCAATTATTAGATCTACTGCAGATCTTTATGCATCTTTGGGCTAGTGCAGTATCTTGAAATGCAACAGAGATTATTTCTTTATTACTAGAAATAATCTTTTAATCGACGAAGGAAATTTTTCCTTAATTCAAGGTTTTGTAAAATAGCCCACGAAAATGAGAATCGCATAAAAATTCACAGTCCAGGAAATTAATTTTCTCCGGCTACAAGGTTTTCATCCCTCGTTCATCAACGAAAGCCGACAGAAGACTACGCCAAGCAAAGTCAATTTCATGATTCTTTGAGACCTCGCTTATCTTCGACACCCCAAGCATCCCCTCGAACTCCTCCGGATGAACCCCCGCATCTCGAGTCGTTTTCCACCCCAGTGCCTCGAAGTGTTCCGAAGACTTCCGTTCGTAGTTACACGGTGTTCAAACAGCATTGTAGAGTGGCCCCCGTTTCCCGTTCGGCTTAAGGAAATTCCCCGATATATGCCGTCGCACCCGGCCAAGATATCTGCGCCGCCAGGTACACCCACTATAAGGGCGAGCGCGCGCGCGCGCGCGTCGCTATAAAACATACCGAAACGATATATTACCCGGCGATATCACTCTCCGGGCACGAGGCGATACGGTAATATTTCGCCGGGGAAGAAACGCCTGGAAATGTTGCCGGTGTCGGCGGTGTAAACACTGCGGGGGCACGGCAGAGATCACCGCGCGTTCGCCGTGGCGGAAGAAAGGGGGACACAACCGTGGCCGCCGTCGGGGCCCTCTTTATTTCCTGCTCGGGCCCCTGACGGGGCCCCTCGTCACCGCGCTATCGAATATGATGGTTTTCCAGCTCGCTCTCTACCTGTACCACCAGGCCCCCCGACACCAACGATTCAATTATACGAGACACGGAACCGCGTTCGAGCCCGCTGCTCGAACGATTGATGGCCGCGATCCTGGCGACATACGCTTCGGGTACCCTCGGAGTCGCGCGTGGGAGGCTGCCGGAGCTGTCTCGAGGAAGTCCTCCGATATCGGTCTTTCTTCGGCGCAGCCCGTTCGCTAAGATGGTTTTTAGGTTGCACTAAGATGGCTTTCTAAGATCCCGGAGACCCTGTGCTGGTACGAATGAAATACCGTTGGAAAGCATCTAGACTCCATCAAACGGCAGCATCGCTAGCTTGTTGATTATTTTGTACCTTTTGCTAGTTTTCGAGAAACATATTTTTGATATTTTTAAACTGTCCTGGACGTTCTATGTTGTATGTATGCTTAGAAGTGATCATACAATCGCCCTACTTATCTGCGAGGGGTAGGTCTTCAAAAATGATCCTGTTTGAAGTCCGGCGTTGTTCGCAGCCCGCTTTCCCACCGTCTTGCGCCATGCCGCGGCTCGGTCAGCCCGATAAGAACGAAGATCCCGAGATGACGATTGCGTGTATCGAGCGAGACTGCGGGTCCTGGTGAAATATCGCGTCGTCCTCGAGCTAGGAGGGACCACCTTCGGTTCGGAAGGTGGGATTCCGGTAATTCGACGCGTTCGGGAGAACGGAGGAAGACCGATGGAGCCGAACCCCATAGGGAGCGAGGAAGAGGGTGTTCCGGGGGATGGGGATGCCGGGACCTAGACAGGGACAAGAGAGAGGGAGACGAAGGGAGAGGCGAAGGGCGAGGGAGAAAGAGAGAGAGAGAGAGAGAGAGAGAACGGTGGGTTGGGTGTACCGGGGGATAGAGTAGGGGCGGGAGGGCGTTCCACGGCACCCTGCATGGGGTAGCTTGCAACCTCACGCGACACTAGAGCCATCTATATCCCCGGAGATTTATGAGTTCCTGGTGCAGCGGCTGCTCGCAGCAACTACACACCGCGCTGAGAGTATCGGGTCCGGTGTACGGTGTTGGTGCTGCCCCCTGTCGCGACGGGCGTGCTGTTGCCCCGCGGGGGTTACGCGCAATTCGCGCTCGTGCAACGTCGCCCTGATAAAAAACCTGCGACTCGATCTCAATCCGATGCTTCTGCGAACTTCCTCTCTCTTTCTCACGAACGCCGTGTCTCCCCGTCCCACACACCCCCGCAGAAGAACCTACCCGGAGCCGACACGCTGCGCCGAGAGCCGAGAGCCGGCCGGTTCGTTTGTTGCTTCCCTCTTTCTCTCTTTCTCTCTTTCTCTCCGCCCCGCTGCTCCTCTCCTCTCCGCTCCACGCCGCCTCCTCGCGCGGTCTCGGAACTTGAAATATCGATCATCATTGTGTTCCCCGCGCGTTTATAGACTGCGAACGCATTGAAATTATAGTTCCGCGCCGATGTGCGGGGGCTGCGACCGCGAACCCGCTAGCCTCGCGCGGCATCAGCCCGCGAGGAATGATCCCCCTTGTCGTTTATCATACTTCGATGCGTTTTTTCAATTTTTTCAGCGGGCACTCGACCCGCCTGTTTTCGGGGTGGTTTTGCTAAGTAGCGACCATTGCGGCGATACGAAGGGTGCGAAACGAGGCTCTCCCCTTTAACGTCGAAACCTACCAACAGTAATGGTCCTCGTGAATGCGGGAACATCCAATTTACATGGATTTTGTGTACTTCTTACTGTGAAACTTGCGTTAATTATATACTCGATTGTTGAGTGTGAAGTGCGTAATTCTATGTACTAAAATAATTTATTAAAGCATTCTCTTCAAAGAGAAGTGTTAGCAGTGTTAAAATCTACGATGAAAGTGCGATAGGGGATGAAATAATTCGAATAAACTTTTTAATTCGTGATAAATAAAACTACGGTCAATTAATTAGATTGCTCCAATTTTTAATATAACTTATTCTAAATTGCTTTAAATACAAAATAATTTTGAGAATATCAGATTTATTCATATTTCTGAAACTATTCAAAATGTAAGTACTGTAGTGAATCGGTAGGCTCTTTTCCATATGCATAAAATACAATAAATCGTATCAAATACATTCACTGCGGTTGTAATAAATGTGTCGGGATAATATAAAAATAACAAAGGTGTTAACAAATACTGTTCTTTGAATGAATCAAATATCAGATATTTAACATCGAAGCTAAGAAGAAAAAGAGACTTGATATTCGCATTTCCAAACAAGCCGCTAAAGCAATAAGAACAAGAGCCGGTAGATAATTGTAAAAATAGAGGAAGCAGGGAAGGAATGCCAAGAGAAATCGTGGAGATGAGGTTCGCGGAGTAGAGCGGTGCGCAAGGAATTGGGATGGAGAATCGACGGAAGGAAAGGCACTCGTGGGTCGAGATTTTTCAAGTGCCCCCTCGACGCGGCCGTCCATTCGCACAGCCCGCGATATCCTGCAGGGGTAACCGATGAAAATAGCGCGAGAGTGGGGTTTACCGGTGCGGTGGTGGCACGAGGGTACGGTACGACGACAACGATATGAGTACCGGTATCTACCTACCTATGCTTCTGCTCTCCAACCCGAACGCCCCACCCTCTTGATGCGGCCGGTTTACGAGCAACCTGTGGTAACGAGAGCGATAGATAATAACCGCTCCGTGCTCAACCCCATCCCCTTCCTCTTCCTCTCGTGCTCCATCTTTCTCACCCTCTATTCTCTCTCTCTCTTTCTCCCTCTAACCCGCCGCCAGGCCTTCTCGCACGCGGTATTACGTTTGGTTATTTTTTCTCGATTCGCTCGATACGATTTCTTCGACACTTACCACCCCCGCGATGCAATCCTTGTGCAATTCAATTGTCGCGAGCTTGATATCGACCTCGTTTTCAAGGCTGGGAAAATTCGTCTCAAATTTATTAGTTAAATTGCCTAGATTTTGTAGAAATTTTTGGGGTTGATTGTCGACACTTGCCGAGTCAAATATTAATAAATTAAACAAGGTATATTTCTATCCACTAGCTTCGACTTTAAGTAACTTTCTTAGCCTAGTAATCAACTGTCCAGACCATTTTCACACGGTGAAATCCTCGTGATCCTCAAAACAGAATCAGAGAAACGCTGCTGAGACATGTTGCCCGAACCACCCCTAAATCGTACTGTTTAGGCGAAAATAAATTCCGATAGGATCGCCGTCGAGGCGAGTCATAGTTATCCGGGCCGGCCTTGATCCCGGAGTGACGGATAAGGCTGTTTTGCCGGGCGTCGCATCGAGATTTGTGCTCCCGGTTTTTGCGAGCTTTAAGCAACATTAGACTCTCGACGTAAAGGCACGCGGAAGGGAAATTTATTGCGGCTTAAAAAGTCCGGCTTCCTTCGGAAATCCTGATAAATGCGCGAAGAAGCAACGCTCGTGTACGTACATTAAACTCCTCGGTGCCTGCTGCTCGTTGCGCGCCGGCTCCGCCGTAGAGAGGCTAGAAGGCGAAGTGACTCTAGGCCGAAAAGCAAACTACGCCAAAAATGAAATACGACCGCGGTACAAACAAACCTAACAGCCGCGGGGACGGTGCCGTAGCTCCTTGAACAAATTCTGGGGATTTCTTCGTGCTCGATGACGACGTCTTCATCCGACGTCCCTGTAATCCCTCTTCCAAGTCCCGTACCCAGCTCGATTTCATCGTAAAAATTAATATTCATTCCGTGATGGATCGATCTTTAGTGTGCAGATCCTCTCAGGAGTTTGGAAATTCCCTTTGGAAATTCAATGGCTATTCTAGTTCCATGGTCGCAGGTATCTAGTTCGAACTGTTTCTGTGGTTCCCAAATTACTGTAACGATTCTCTATATTTTTTCTCATATTCTTGACAAAGTTATAAACTTCAAATACGAGTAACACTAATTTTTTACCAATCTTGAAAATTAATTTTTATTGTAATATAGTCGAAAAAATTGAATTTGATTAGAATGTTTCGAAAGAGTTCTACTGTCACCACATATAGTAAATATTAATATTCTAGTTTCGATTTAATTAATTAAATTTCTTTAATTAATTATGGGGGGATTTTAGTGATCGATTATTGGCACTGAACGTGTTAAAAAATAATTTTCGACTACACTTTAAGCAATATTTAAAGAAAGGAAAAATCGTTCGGCGATGTACATCTGTTCGCAAAATGGCTTCGCCTTCGCCCCGGTGAAGACGTTCAGGCCGAGTAAATTCGGCGCAGTAAAAAGGTAAAAATCAATTTCGATGGGATTACGGTGAACTGCGAAAAAATCAGTCGATAGGAATAAAGGGAATAAACGGGAGCCCTCGTCGAAGACGAATAAGTTCGGAGGGATATTCGTAGACTAGCGACGGCGAAGTAGAAGAGAAGGAGAAAGAAGACGAAGAAGAGGCGAGCGAGTCGTATAAGAGGGGTAGATTGAACAGTTGGCGCGAGTTTGCGGCTGTAAAATGTGCCGACCTTGCCAAGAGACTCGGGGGAACATCCTCTTCTCCGCTACCTTTCCGTTTCTTTATCCGCCTTTGTCACGACGGCCGACGGCGGCCAGGGCAAACAACTTTTTCGAAATCTCGGCGCAGAAGTAAAGAGCAACGCTTCTGCTTCCGTGGGCATCCGTGATTCATCCTCGGGGCCCTCGCGATCGCGGGGCGACGCTCGAGAAATGACAAATCGCGTCGGGAAACGGGGAGGAATCGCGCGGGAATATAAAGATAAACAGGAACGATAATGCCGGGGATATTGCGCTGAAGGAGC
Source organism: Augochlora pura (assembly GCF_028453695.1). Taxonomy (NCBI): domain Eukaryota; kingdom Metazoa; phylum Arthropoda; class Insecta; order Hymenoptera; family Halictidae; genus Augochlora; species Augochlora pura. Next base: position 5,236,298 of record NC_135782.1, on the reverse strand, counting down.
AACTTCGGAAGCGCGCCGAATCGTCGTGACTTCGTTCGCTGAAACTTCAAAGGCGACCTTTAACCTTCTCGCTTTAAAGCGTACGAGATCTGGCGGAGTTTGATTAAGAGGAGACGATAAGGCGATAATCTGGGGTTTGCGAAATTTTATTACGTATCTTTTCAGCGTACAAAGAATTATGTAATTCTTTATTTTACTTAAATGGGATGACAGAAAAGTTCTCTTTGAGAAAAGTTACCTCGTTCATTTAATTTTATTTTCGGAATTTTTAAATTTTCTATATATTTCTGAATCATTATTGTAGACCTCTAGACTAGAAGCAATTTTTTGGATCTCGTTTACCGAGACACATAACGCTTGACTCAACGTGTTAAGCTGGTCGAATTATAAATATATCAAAATCTCGAACTAATCCAACGATCCTGAAATTTCTGATAAATCGAGTAGAACAGTTGCAAAGACCGAAATCAATCGTCTCTGTTCGTAGTTGCGATTCCGGTGGCAGAGCGATCGGAAACTGTAAGGAACAGCGATAGTCGGGGAGAGGGTAGTATCATCGACATCTCGATGATACTAGCATCAAAAGGTGGTAAAAGGGGGGGGGGGGTTCTGTGGGAGGGCGGCGAGGATGGCAGAAGGCACAAAGCGGTTATAAAAAGGAAGACAAACGGCGGGAAGAAGGCAAGAACGGAACTGGCAGCGGATTGGCAATGCGCTGGCTCGATGTCCTGCCATTCCGCCCTAAGACCTCTCCTCCCGGCCAACCCCTTTCGCTCTTAACGCGGGCTATCGATATCCCCGAGATACAGACACCAGGAAAGCCGGGGCTCAACGTGCGTGTGGCTGGACAAGGCACCACGTGCATTCATCCCATTACAAAAGGAGCTGAACCAGCGCCGGACGACCCGACCCGTCGTGTCCTCGACACGTTCAACATATGAACGTAACCCCCGTCGAGTCGAACCTTGAAACGACCTAGCTGCACCTAGCTCGACGATTCGCCACCCCGTTCCAGCACTGGACTGGAAAGCCGCTCTTTTTATTTAGTCGAAAAATCCACCGAGAGAACATCGACCGGTTTACCTACCGAAATTTAGAACAGAGGAGGGAGGGAGAGAAAGGGAGATGGCGTGGACCAAGTCCCAGCTTAGAAATGCTGAAAATGTGTCACAGTGACATAGTAGACGTTCAGGAATTCTACGTTGATGGATGAGCAGATTAGCTGCTCTCACGTAGACACCGTCTGCAGCGTTTCTTGGTGGTGCATCCTAACAGGTCTCGAGGTGCAACGAGACTGGATGAAACGTTGCACTCGGGGATAAGGTTGAATATGATCGAGATTAGGATGAAATTGTTACTCTGAGATTTTTGCATCGCCGTTATTATAATGAAACACCTGTATCTATGCATACACTGATACATGTACTAAATGTTCGTTTCGTTCTATAGTAGAGTTAAGATTACTCGACGTAGGAACGCAGTCGATGCATTTCTAAATAAGATCCGGGCGTTGCGACACCGCGTCACTTAACCGATGCGTTTCTGATTTCTGTTTCAGGTGAGTGGCAGGCTGCATCCACTGTCTCTGTAATGCCAAATAGATGGTCGATGTGCGTATCTGTCGATCGTCAATTTATCGGTTGCGGCGAATCGGAAGCTGCACCCGGTGAGTGACGAACCCGCCTACCGCTCCCCCGCGCCAACCACCACCACCACCACCACCACCATCACACCACCACCACTAGCATCACCAACCACCACCCCCCGCATCTCCCCAGGAACCTCCTGTAGCTCACTTTGACCAATATGCCCGCAGACCAATCAGTATCCAAGTGCACACTGACGTCCGTACAAGCCTAGTATTGTCGTAGTCCTCCATCCGCACCCACTGTCCACCCCCTCGCCCTCAGTTAGTGGTCTCTCTATCTGTAGTTCCTGCTTTGGCGCAGTAGTGTGTAGATAGAGGGGGTGAGTTATCGGAGTAGTTCCACACTTATACCGATCTCTGGCGAGTTTCGAATTGCGGAAGATCGTCCGGATGTATAGACAGAAAGAATGCGAGCGAGAGAGAGAAAGTGAGAGAGAGAGTGAGAGAATGAGAGCGTGAAAGAACGAACAGAACAGCAGAAAAACAGAGACAACAGAGAAAGAGAAAGAGTAAGAAAGTCGGGACCGTGAAAAAAAGAAACGAGGAGACAGAAATCGAAGGGAGGCATGCTCGGACTGCCCTCGTCGTCGCTCCCCCGTTTCGTTTCGTTGTTCTCGCCCCGTTTCGTTGTTTCGCGGCGGTACGGTGCGGTTGGGTGCGCGCAGCTCATTCTCGAGGAAACCTAAAATACGTAAAAAAAACAAATCGGAAGGCCTAAGGAGAGAGAGGTACACATTAGTAAGTTAACGGCTAGAAAGCGGAGAAGCGTCCGCGCGAGCGTCTAGAAGACGCGCGGAACGGGCACAGGGGCGTGTGATTCAGGAGGACGAGAGAGAGAGAGAGAGAGAGAGAGAGAATCGAACAACGACGATCCGATGATCGGCGCGTTTTCCCGGTGACGATTTTTCTTTGCGTTTTTCCCGCGGATCGATGTACAAAAGAGGAAAAATGAAAAGCGACGGAAAATAGAGATAAAAAAAAAGTGAATAAACGCGCCTCCACCCCCTCTACAACCGACCCTGTCCCGTTCGATCAGCGTACTTCCGTTTTGTCGCTTCTCGATCGTGTACGACTGCTGTTGATGTTATGTTTTTGTTAATTTTTTTTTAATCGCCTGCGGAACGACACGAGAACACGTTTCCATCGTCGGCTATACCCCTCCCATTGATTTTGTAAATTCTTCTGCTTCCCCGCTGATGAACCCTTTCGTTTTTCGAACGGAACTACCGGCGGACGATGCGAACGTGTGTCTTTCGATCGGTACAAAATATATATGTTGATGTTCGATGATTTTGTTAAATATTATATAGAATCGTTTATGCGCGCGACGTACTCTCGTGGTCGGAGTAGCTTTTCTTTGTGTAGAACGTTCGGAACGGCAAAAGGTAACACACAGAAGATTCTGATCTTCCATTCATCGTGCTCTATCGTCGTCATTGCCTTCTTCTTATTCTTATTATTCTTCTTATTCTTCTATTTCTTCTTCTTCATCTTCTTCTTCTTCTTCTTCTTCCACTTGTTCCCCACACACACGCTGTTCGTTTAAACTTCCCATTGACTCGTCGTTGGTGTTCTCGGTGAAGCGAGTGACGATACGAGGCGATAGAGACTCTCTATTACGAGCAACATTAATTACATTGTACGTACCTACCTAGTACCTAGACGCCTACCCAGACACGAGGTTGTGTGTGGCGCTATCCTAAGCAGTAAACAACTATTCTAGTTAATGAATGTATACGAATAGCCGCTAAGAGACACGCAAGAGTAAACAGTTAAACGCAGTATTTCTAAGAGGAATGTAATGTTAATAATTATTTATTTTGTGGATCTCGGTGATACGAGCCAGCATATGTGAGACTGCGAGAGAAAGAGAGAGAGAGTGTGAGAGAATCATTCTGAGTGAAAGGGTGGGAGAGAATGTGGACAAAAAGACACACGAGTGAGGGATGAAAGTAGACGCTCTCCGTCGCGCTGTAAAACGTTGTTCGACGATGGACTCATTTTAGGCGAGCGGTTAGGCACCCTCTAACGAGGGGGTGGAGCGTCTGTAGCGTAGCAATATCTCTGTAAACGTTATCGGACGCGGCGACAAGAATCAACACAAAGCAGCAATCCTCTTTTGTAACATATTAGAGTATTAATTGTTTACCAATCTGAATCCTGATTGTATGTAACCCGAGAGAGAAAGAAAGAGAGAGAGAGGGAGAGAGAGAGAGAGAGCGACCAGGGCCGCACCTGCTGCCTATATCGTGCGTGAACCTTGTAACGGATATACAGACTCTTAGGGGCGGTTGCTGTTCTGAACGCTGAATTGTAATATTACCTTGATTATACGATTACTAAGAAAAAAAAGGAACAAAATAAATGCGATATGTAAACCTTGATTACTCGTGTTTTTCGCTTTTTTTGCCCGCCGGCCCTGGCCGTAGCCAATCCATCTGTGAACCACCACCACCACCACCACCCGCACCAGCCACCATCAACCACCCTTTCCACGCTTCCGGCGAATCCGTGTTTCCTGTGATAATTCCTCCTACCACGCCGTATGCAAGCTGCTATGATTGTTCACGCGAGAAACCTAGCAGCTTTTCGCTCGGCTTACTTTTCGAACTCGCACCAGTAGATTGAATGCAAAACATGCACAGTCGCCGCTCCCGATTTATAGTCCGACTTTTCCGAGCTGATCGAGCGGAAAGGGTTGCAAGTCGATCCACCGAAAATTCGAGAGTCTGCGATCAGAGTTTGCAGCCCTGGCTTCAACCCTTACGATTCACCTATTTTCTATCGCTGAACGTTGCGATTCGTTTTCTTTTTCTCTGACCGTGTAGCAATTTGATATGGCTACTTATGAATAGAATATTCTGAGTTTACAGCAATCAATTATATATTAATTATCGGGGTATTTTATAGTTTATGAAATCTCAGGGAATAAGTAGATGCACGGCATGCCACGAAGCAGCAATGCAGCTACTCGAACGATTTGAATAGAAGCGGCGTGTAGCTCGCGTTAGCATTATTCAATCTCTCGCGTCCTATTTTCATCAGCGAATTCCATCGGTGTTACGCTCGCGGTTCCGTCATTCGATTACGCAACGAGCGGTTCGGTTACGTAAGATCGCGACGGGCGGAGGCCGGCTCGCGGCGATAAATCCGGTTCGGTCGGACTTAAGGGTAGTTGGTAAAACGAGGGGATGATATTTCGCGGCGGTATCGTTGTCAATTCCTGGCCGATAACCCCGTTGGCCGGGGACGGGTGGACGTGCAACGGTTGCTTTACGACGGTTAAGCCGCGCGTTAGGCGTCCTCGGTGTGTCCCGGTGGTGCGGATCCGCCTTAACGGGCGCTGCGTTGATCCAGGGTCGAGGTTCCTCCGCGAACCCGGCCGCCATAAGTCTCGCGATGCTCCGGGATATTAATATGTTATTGCGGAAAGACGCCCTCATGAAAGTCGACAAGGACTGGAAAAATATGTCTCGCGCGTCTCGACGCCGCCGCCGCCGACGACGACGACGACGTCGGTCGAGGGGAGGGGGAGGTGGCTAGCTCGCCTATACCGAAGGGATGATGCCGGGCGCTGCTTGTGCGCTAGCTCGCATCGCCGCCGGCCTTACACACCCCCGCGCTCTTGTTACTATCGTGCACGGCGCGCGGGGTGTGGTCGGGCCAGAATTCACCAGACGCCATTTGTATTAATGAAGCTCCCGACAATGGTGCACGCTCGATGAATTATGTACCTTGGTTCGAACCCGAACGAAACGCCGCCCGCCGATCCGCTCTCGGCTTCTACTTTGCCAGTGACCTCACGCAGCTTGTCCTCTTTACCGGACACCCCCGCCCTTCCTCATCCATCCGACAACCGTTCCCAGCTCCACCGCATCCGTCCAGATTCACCCTTTTAATCCTTTTACTTCGGAACGTTTTCTCGAACCCAGTCCAGGAGACTTCGTAAAAATCATCGTCCGATCGAGAATCAATTTCACAAAATATAATGCAAGATCAATAAACGATTCTTTGTTACTTGGTGATTTAGTCTTTTTATTTCCACATTCCTGTCTTATTTTTTACCGCGTTGGAAGCAGTTCTCATTTAGATTTTCTTCGATCAAAGATCTCCCAGGCGAATAATTATTTTCTCTATGTTAATTAAACTAAAATGATCCACCGAAATAAAACAATCCGTTGTAACGAAACGTTTCTAAGTATTTGATTACGCTTCGCGTTCGATGCAACCTGCGGGAACTGACCTTGACCAGGAAAGAGCAGGTTCCCGAGCGTTTCGGTATCGTTCACGGTTGACCCGGCGAGATCCCCGGAAGCGGTATCCGGTGAAACAGGAAGAGAGTCACCGGGCCGGCTAAGCCGAAGAAACACATCAAGGCTAATCCACACGTGGCGGCGATCGTTCCCGGAGTTTCGCGACGGAGAAGGCGATCCCCGTGGCAGCGGGAACCCTCGAGATTTCCATCAAAGATGGAGAGCCCCCCGTCTGCGTAAGCGCGACCCATTACCGAAAGACGTAGCGGGCATCCATCCCGGCCTGGCGCGGATAAAACGACCGCTTTACTTCGGATTACAGGGGTGCAATTTACAGCAGACGCGAGAGCACCTGTTCGTTCTTGAAGAAATGGAAAGGTGGCGGGCCGGGGTAGAGCCCGAAGGGGCGGGACCCACGGGGGGTGTGGGAATAGCGTGCCTCGCAAACGTTGCGGTAATTGAATCCCAGTAACTTCCCCCACTGCACGCTTCAATATATACCCTCTCTCCCTCCCTGCGTCTTCCTCCGTTCGTTCGCTTCTTCGTCTTCTTCGTCGTCCTCCATCCTATCTCGCCGGGAGTCTTCCACCCCGGCTCGATTGATAGCGACTGCTCCCGAGGACATCATGAATAATTCCGGAAAGACATTTCCCGAAAATATCTCGGCAACTGCGGCAAAGTTCGAGACAACAGCTGGCCAGCGGGTAGTTGCGAAGGAGCCTCGAGCAACCGGCGACCTCGGCAACTTCGGGGGTAGTTTCGGCGAAGTCATCGCTAGAAACGGCGGCTGTATCCCCTAGCCGACATGGTATTCATTCGCTGATACCTTATTCTAAGATGATGCCTTATTCTAAAAGCGAGAACCCTAAACGAAGTTTTCCAAATCTTGAGTTAATCATCGATATTTCTTATGGATACAAATATATATCCTAGAAGCGAACAATTTTCTTAGGAGAGGTTGTCGTTAGGTCAGATCTAGGCACCATCGAAATTAAATTAGACCAAATTCGAGCGACAAGCTGGAAGACGTTCCCGCGCTGGTGGATCAAAGGACGCGGGGGTGGAAGAAGCCTGTGCCGTTGAAGGAAGCATGCCGAGGCAGGATTCTCACGTTCCGGGCCGGCGATACGGATACGCGAGGATGTGTAGACGGCGCAGACGAGTCCTAGGTAGCGTGCTCCGCCCTCATATAATTACTTCGCGCTCCGTTCTCCGTAGCCCCGGCGGTCTGAAGCACAGGCGAGCCGTCCTCCTCGCGCACCGGAGCGGATTTCCATCCCCTTTTCCCGCAACGCGGACCGTATTCCGACGGCGTACACCCGCGTGTTTCTTGCCCCGGCTGGTCTCGTGTGCGTGTTGCGAGCGTGTCTTCCCCGGCGTTGCGGAGCCGAGCGGAGTCGGAGCGGGTCGCGCGGAAGCGAGACGAGGCGAAAGGGTGTGAGAATAGGTTGCTGCCGGGCAGCCGGCGGCGCGGGGGGATCGTTGCGGAAGGGGGGGTTATTAGGCAACGCAGCACCTCATCCCTCATCCGCGTAACCGCACCGCAGCGTGTATTATGTAACAACACGGAAACGAACTGCGGGCCGGGCCGGTCGGTCGCCGAGACCCGCCGAGACGCGCTGGGATACGACCTCTCTCGCCGTTGTTGCTGCTGTTGTTGCCCCTGCTGCCGCCGCGGATATTACACGGAGAGCTAACAACCGTGCGCCACGCTCGCCGAATAAGTGTCCGTTGCACCTAACTCTCGCTTCGCTTCGGTACATCTGTAGGAACTGCACTGATTCGGCCATTTTTAGTCTCGCGTCCCTCATTTCGAGCTGGCCTTCCTAGACCGTATGCTTGATTTCTGGAGATCGCGAGCTTATGTTTGGTGTCTGAAGGATTAACTTCATCTTTCAGGATGCCGTGTCTATGCTGGGCATCCAAAGGATGCTGTTAGTTATTAGGATTTTTTATTGTCGACTTCTTTATTGTTTTTTGAGTATCGAGTCGAGAGGTTGTCTTCCTTTGACTTGTCTCGCTTTACTTTTCAATATAATTGTTGATCCTCAAAATCCTCTAGAATTAATTCTATCGCAATTCTCTAATAAGTACCTTTTTAATCTCATTGAACACCCCAAGTAAAAGTTTTCTTCTACTTGTTCTAGCAAAACGAATATCATTTATAAAACAGTTTAAGGATGCTGTCTGCTCACAGAATCCTCTATGGCTGGATCGAACAATCTGATGGATCGTTCTTCCGCTCGACCATAGTTGCAAATCGCAGTCTCCCAATTGCGAAAGATGAATAGCTCGGTCCCCTCCAGCGATTAATATCGCCCTCGAATGTACATCCGCGAAATCTTTATCCCGCTAACGAACGATTCGGAAGAATGTATGTAGTTCATTGTTTACTCCGGCATGATTTGTACCGCCATAGGCTTTCTCTCGGTCGTTCCACCCACGCCCGATTTCCCCCTCTCTCCATCCCGGTTCCTGGAACGGGAAATGTACGAGCATGTTGTCGACACGTTTCTTGAGGGTACGTCGTCGTCTCGAGGCTACCAACCCCATGAGAGAGCCTCATTATTCGGAGCGCCTCGACTCGAACTGTTCCTCTTGCCCCAATTTCCGGTCGACGAAACGCGTAATTGCATTCGTTGACACTTGTCCGCCGTTCCTTTCCGCGTTACGGAGAGTGATTGGCACGACCGTTTTTCCCCCCGGGTGTTCGCGCGTGTATTTTTAACGCCTCTCTAATTTCGTGCCGCTGACTATAAAAATGTCGCGACTGACGCACGGTCCACGGTTTCCGAGTACCGAGTTCCAAGATAACGCGGTTCCTCGCTCGTTCACGCGCGCGACCCTCGCCCCTCCCCCCTTGCCCCGTGTGTTTTCCATGTAAATAGCGAAAGAAACTGACATCACCTGGCGAACGCTTTGATCTGGCCATCCGGCCAGTTAAGATGTCAGGGCTTCTTATTAAAATAATTTAAGCCTCGCGGCGACGGCACCCTTCCACGAAATATTCCCGTTCCACGATGCCCCCCTCCCTGCCCCTCCCTCGCTCCCTGGAATAAAATCGAGGATGAGGAATGGCCGCCGCGGCCGGTTAGTTAACGGCCGAGAAACTCTCGGCTCCTCTCGAAAGCTTTCTTCCGCGGGGACCTCGTTATTTTTGCGGGGCCGGCCTTCAATTTCCAGCGCGGCACAACACCTCGCTGATTTCTCTCTGCTTATGGACATCGCCGCGAACTTCGCGCTCGCCGCCGCTGCAACATTTATCGGCGATTTATCCGGTCGTTGCGGTTTTATTATCGGTGTCGCGACGCGGTGTCTTCCTTTGATATATCGTCCAGGTGATCCTCAAAAATACAGTTTTATTAGGTCCCTGCGAAGAGCTACATGCGGCACACCGTATCGAAATCTTCAGTCTATATATTATATATACAAGATGATTCGTATCGAGATAGAAGAAAATTAAACAATACTGAAACTTTACCATACAATTTCCAAAAATTATATGGGCCATTTTTAAAAGAAATATAGGTGGAAGTACCAAAATCGGAAAATATAAAAAAGAAACCTTATAGACACTAGAAAGGTTCTATGAAAAATCTAAATAAATTCGGTCTTGTCATTTTTATAAAGTCTAAATAACGGGGACCTGAAGTGATGCACCAATGCAGGTGCCAAAAGAATGGCAATTAACTTGCAGATTATCCCCAGAAAATTGTCATTGGAGCGGAAGCGGGCGAGGGGCTTATTAAAAGGCCGTGGCGTTTCCCACCCCCTTCGGTCAGTCCAATTTCCCGCGGGGGTCAGAGCGCGGTCGTCTGAAAAATTAGCGCCTATTAATCCGGATGGAAACCGATGTAGTCAATAGCAGCTGGACCACGTCGTTGTCTTGGACGGGGTTGTCCAACTAAGGAATAATACAAGCGGGCTAGGCAGAGGAGACCGACCTACCCCTTACTATCCGCACACCCGTCGTCCGCAGATAAATCTTCCCGCCCTCTAATTGGCCTTCCCTCCATTTCCTCGTCCCATACCCTCGCACGACCTATTCCTTCTTCTCCTCTCTTCTCTGGCTCTTCTCCTCTCTTCACTCCTCCAGCTCCTGCTCCTCCTCCTCCGTTTCCCTCCGCATCCGTCTCTTCCTTTTCCCTTCGTTCTCCCCGTTCCCAACCCTCCACCTACACCGGGCTCTCGCTCGGTTCCTCCTCCTGTTCCAGCTCGAACGTTTCTCCTCTTTCACCCGTCTCATCTTGGTTCCACGTCCCACTCTACAGGCCGGGCACGGCTCCAGGAAACGTTCTCACCCTACGACTCCGTACACCAACCCTCCCCCGTACAACCCTGAACCTCTGGCTTCGCATCCAACCCGGCGAATTATTAGAATTATTAGACATTATATTGGCCGCAGTGTGTCCGTTACACCGCCAGAACTCAATTATGAATTAAGTTATCGGCCGGCGGAACCCGCGAGATGTATTGTTCCTCGGACGCGGCACGAGCGGCCAACTGGGGGGGACGGCTTTAACTACTTAGCTTACGATCTTCTTTTAACGACGCGATCGGATTGGAACGATTGCACTTAAGGGATCTCGGGGATGTTTTATTCGACGCGATTTCATTGAGAGGAAACTCACCCCCAAATTATATGATTCGAATAGGTGTACTTGATATGTTGCTGTTTAGAATATATGCGTTCGAAATTGGTGCAATATAGTTAGTGTTAATTACTACATGCTAGCTTTATGCTTAAACCACCAAATATAACAAAATGATTGGATTTTAATTTTTATTTTTATTATTTCTGATATTATACAAATCCTACGAAAGAAAATTAATTTTTTTATTCAAACAATTGTTACGTTATAAATGTTACGATATTTAGATAAATCCAATCTTATTAGTGTTATAAAAAAAAATATAGTTTAGCGCTCGGTAATTCTGGTGTCCAGAAATTTTTATTGGATCTTTTTATTGGCACTTTAAAAGCGACGGCAGATGTTTTTATGATTCCGTCGCCTCGGACATCGGAATTATTTCCAAAGAGAGTCACGGCCATGGTGTTTGGAAGATTGTAAAACGGTCCTTCGGAGCCGGCGGCGGGACCTCCGGCCTTAACAAAGAGAAAATAGAGCAACTCCGCGATTTACCTGGCAGTAAAAGCCGACCTCGAGCTGTCTTGTATTTTGTCGAGTATGGCACTGTTTTTATCTTGCCGAGATTCATTGGGCGATGGGGCTTGTTCCTCGGGAACCTTGAATTTTGAATGGCCACGGCTTTTCTTCGGGGGGACGCTTGTAAGCTTCGATGTTCGCACCGCGAGGAGAACTGCATGAATTCATGCATTCCTTTGTTTACGCCTCGCGTCAAAACGTTCAAAACGTTCTCTTATCGATACAGATCTCTTGACACATTGCCCGAGCAACCGATGCTCGTAAATTCGAACAAATATTCCTTGACCTCGATAGATAGGAATTACTCGAATAAAAATTCATTTCAAACGACTCCCCTTTCGACTGGCAAAAATCAATTTACGAAAATTATAATAAAAAGAGTCATGAACTGTAATTTAAAACGCTGTTAATTTTCTTTTGAAATTATAAGTTTTACAAAATCTGCTGACCCAGGTTTCATAGAACCTGTATAAATTAGCCCCCATTGATCCGCAAGGACATTGATTCACAGGAGGGCAAACGACGAGACACGAAAAATTCCGTTTTACCTGCGAAACAACCGTGCCGGCAATGAGGTGTATTTTACCTGGCCCCCGACCTTCCGCCGTGCCGAAAGCCGAATCTAGACCGGGCCGCCTTAAAAACCGAGGTCAGAAAAACCGAGGCGCGCACAGTGTTTCCGAAACTGTAACAATCCCGAGACCTAACGGGACTAGTCGGTCGAGGATGTTTGCGGAAACGTCGCCTATCGGCCCGTCACGCGTTAGCTGCTTTATCTTGCTGGCCAGAGAAAAAAACGGTGCCCCATTGTCCCCGGGAAATAAAGGCGAAATAGGGGCCCCGGGGTCCATCGCTCTATTTCCAGCGTTGCGTGGAACCAATGAAGGGCGTCGTAAATCTAGAGCAACCCGGGTGGTAGCTTTTTGCCGGCTTATTTCTCGGTTTGCGCTTCGCTTTTTTTCCGGCTTCTTTCCTGAAAACCTCCGCCGCGATGCTTCTGCAGCCATCGACGCCCACGCGGCGAGGCTCCTCGATGTTCGGAATCCGATTTCCGATCATTTCGCCTCCTCGCGAAATTATATAACAAAATGTGACCATGGAAATAATTAACGAAAGGCCTTTTTTTAATAAAAAAAAAATTTGCAAGGATAAATCTAAAATTGCTTTTAAATCCTTCAATTCTTCAGCAAATTCTCAATTAATGCTATTATTTACTGCCAGTTATTTTTTAATAAATATTGCATACTTCCAGGTTAGTTATTATTACATTACTATATATTAATTATAATATTAATATTAATAGCACTTGCTTGAAGTTCCACATATCCGCCGCGACTACGATGATACGCTTAAGAGTAGAATCGCGCAACAATTTACAAGGAACGAAATTTCCGCGATTGTTGGAAACCGTGGTAACCGTGGCACGAAGGTACAAAGTCGCGAAACAAGGAGCCAATGGGCGAACGGCGCTGGAATCAATGAGGCCGGAGGCAATCAGGACGGCCGATGATTAAGAGCTCGTTCCCATTCAGCGGGCACTCGCGGCGCATGATTCACGGGACGAAAATGGCAGATGAGACGGGGCACGGTGCGCCTCGGTCGCAGCCAATCTCCCGGCAAACTCGACACAGGGGAGCAGGTTGAAAAATAAGCGGAATTTCACTCGCCCCCGGGACAGGGAAAAAGAGAAGCCGCGGCGATTGCGAAACAAAAGGCACGATAATTGTAGTCGGCCCCGGGGGAGATCGAGGGCGTAAAAGGCTGTGCGAGGAGCGGGTACAGGAACGACGAGAAAGAGGAGGAGGAGGACGGGGGGAGGGGGGGAGGAGCGGTTGAGTGGCGTAGAAGCGACCGCCATGCTCGTTCGTAATAAACCCGAAGAAGCGGCACGTTAATTTGTAATCGCTTTTGCGGTTGGCTGATGGTCCGCGCCTCTATTGAGTGGTTCCGCGCGGTGGAAAAAGGGCTGAACGTTCTCGTAACCCTACGCGATGGTTATGCAGATCGACGAAGGGGTTGGCACGGTATCTGACAACGGAATAATAACTCGTTCCGAGCTAACGCCGGAATAAAGGCCGGGCAACCCTTTTCCGCGCTACGCCGGGCGTTAAATAATTTCCACGCTGGCTGCGGCCGGCCCCGTGACGAAATTCGATTCCGCGGCTGCAGCACGCCCTTTACACACAGACAGTCTCTCTCTCTCTCTCTCTCTCTCTCACCCTCGACAAATTTTTTTCTCTGCCCCCCCGAGCAGCAGCATAATCCAGAAGCGAGCAGACTTATCCGCGAGGCAGGCAGGCAGGCAGCCAGCCAAAAATCGGCGGGAGAAGAAATTTTCCGGCGTCGGCTGCTCGCGCGCGTTTCCGCTCCCGCGTCCGAAGGGACGAACGCGCCGCGAATACAACGCGCCGCGGGAAGAACGATGGAAGGGACGAGACGAGACGAAGAGGAAGCGATATTGGTCGAGCGAACGGGTAGGGTGAGCCGAGTGGGTGGCGGCGGAAGGGTGCGCGGGCCGGAAGGAGGGGACGGCGGGGAGGGAAGCGCGGGCGGGGGCCCGGCAAAAGGAGGAAAAAAGGTGAACCCGGCAACAACGTGTACGTGATGTATTGTAGCGTCGAGCATTCGAGCATCGAGAGGAGGCGACTTCGAGCAGCGGCGTGGCGCGGCGTCGGCGGCGGCGGCAGCGGCGGCGGTGGCGGTGGCGGCGGAGCGGAGAGAAAGAAACGCTACCTTCGGTCGGGGGGTGCTGCGGGCGAGCAGGAGAGAGGAAAAGCCGGGGGGAGAAAAAAAGAAAGGAAAGAAGGGGTTGCTCGGTCGAAGGAAGAAGGAAGAGGCGAAGGGTGGGCGAGAGATCGAGCCGGGGCGCAGCTACTCGCGCTCTGCCGCACGAAGAAGGAGGAAAATAAGGGGTAGCTCGGCGCCGCCGCCCCATGCTTGGCTTGCAAACTGACTTCCGTCCTCCGCGCGACTATTCAGACGCCGTTGGCGTTTTTACCCGGGGCGAAGCCCGACAAAAAACGGGCGAAAAGAAAGAAAGAAAGAACGGACGGGCAGAAACGATAGAGGAGAGAGAAAGAGAAAGAGAGAGAGAGAGAGATCCGAGATATATAGGGCGCAGGAGAACTACGTATAGAAGCTGCTAGCCCGGCGCTAGGTCGCGGCTCCTAGAGCTCTCCGGCTCTCCGGCTCTCCGGCTCTCCGGCTCTCTAGCTCTCGCTCCGCTAGCTCCGATTCTCCGCTCGCCGGTCCTCGTCCTCGTCCTCGTCCCGTTCCGTTCCGTTCCGTCGTGTACGACGGCCACCGTGTCTATAATATATCTCCCGCCTTATCTGCCGCTCGCTGTTTACTGCCCGATAGACTCCGCAGATAGGAGGACCCTGCATCACCGCCTCGCGAGAGACCCCGAGTCACTTACTTTTATATATGTTGTTACTTACGTCAGGGAGCACGCGGTAGGGAATTCGTGAGACAAGTTGGAAAATGCTGATGGCCGCCAACAGATACGACACCGACGCCCAAACACCGTCCGACCGTCCGAGTCGACCGAGACGCGCCGACCTTCGGCCTCGAACGTTCCTGGAACCCCCTCCCGGCGACTACCAAACTGTCACGGAAAATGATTTAACGCGCACCCCGAAGCGACGACGCATCGCGCCATAGATTCTTTATGCCGACTTCCCTTGATCCGAGTCGCGTCGGTGAGGGATATACGAGGCCGGGAACATCGCCACCTTCGCCGCGAGATCCTGCCTGCCCACCACCTGGATCGCTCCGGGAACCGAGAAGTTGTGCACGAGGAACGTGATTCTTTAGTAAATTGCCGCTGGAAGTTCAAACTGAACCGGCTTCCTCCGGCTTTCTAACCGCATCGGTGTTGGTTGATGGAAACTGTGAGATTTCACGATAACTTTGCCTTGTCCTTTTACCGATGCTACTTTAATTAATTTATTCACACGGCTAGACACTCATTTTTACAACGACTGAAACGATAACGACAACAAAGAGAACAATACAAAAATTTCTATTACTAATTTTTTAACTCGTCTGCAGAGAATCTTTTAATGATTGCATTAAATTCTTGAATATTGCACAGTCCTCATTTATTCAGCAAAGAATGCGGCATAGTTGCATTTACGGTATCGCATTGGATGCAGAAACGCAGCTGCGAACGATCGAAGAGACGGAGTCCCTGCGACGATTCCGATTTTAATAATTCCCTGTGTCCACGCCGATAATTCATCGTTTTTACTAAATTCCGTAACGAAGCGGCCATTAATATCAATCGTGCTGCTTGTCGCTGCGTCCCGTATAAGGGTAACGCGGCAGTTAACGCGTTAAATTGACGTAAGAGCGTCCGTCGTAGCCGGGCATCGAGAGATTGATCGGTCTTTACCAAAAATGACGGCGATCGATTTAGTAGAAAGCGTCTCTCCGGCGGTTTCGCGGAAGGACGACGACAAGAAATCGAAACGCGGCCGGTTTCGTTCGGTTTCCGACCCATCTAAGTCGTGCTTAAACGCGATGCAAATGCCCGGCGATGAATCATTTGTAAGTGCAGCTTCAAATTACATTTAGAGAGGACTGCCGGCGAGAGGGCCGCGGATAGGGGGAGGGAAGGGAAACGGTAAACCGCGAGCTTTATACGGGAATACGAAATCCCAGTTTCTTGCCGAGCTTGATAAGTTATACGGAGTTCCCGAACGGGGAAGATTTCTTCGTGCAGAAGTCCAGCTTCTTTTTCGTCCTACGGAAACGTGGCACCGGTACACCTCCGAATGCACGGAGGGGGAGGAGGCCCCCGGCTTCTCCTGCCGCTTCTTAACTTCTGCTTTCGTCATCAAACTTTCATGAGGTTCCGAATGATACGTCGGGGGAAGCGGGGAGAAAAACTTGCCTCGAAATTACCGTGGTCTCCGCGACCGGGAGACTCGAAAATCAGGACGAAGAAACCGCGCGGGCCAGAAGGGTACCGGGCGCGGCGGGCCGAAGGGAGAAGGGCGGGGAAGAAAGGGGAGGTGGATCCCGACCCAAATCCGAGGAGACGAGAAAACTTGGCTCGTCGATCAGCCGCCGGAAGGAAGGAAGTTCCGGTACGAGGACCGACGCTCGCCCGCTCCTTGTGTATCTTTGATACCTAGCCCGTTGCCACCCTCTTTCGCGGACTCATTTTCTTTATTTGCTAGCCAGCCACCGCCGTGCCACCCGCGCGGACGTTCGATTGTATTGCCTGGAAATCCGCAAGCTACGACGACGAAATTGATTTTGGATTTTTCCCGTCGCAATTTCGACGGTACCGAAGCATCCGTAATTCTAAATTCGGTTGATTGCACGCTTTTGAAGATATTATAACATTAAAAACTTGTTTATTGTTTTATTTATCTACCGAGTATCATTCTAATTTAGTCATTATATCCTATTTTGGAAAATAGGTAGTTCATCTGACTCGATTAATGAATTAAAACATTTAAGACACTTAATTATGTTATTAAATGGTATAGACTAGTTGATATGGGTCGAATCTTGTACAATATTTAAATGTGATGCGACAGTATGGAGTATTTTTTCACGTACCCGTGTCCACGTATTTCCAATCGAGCGTATGCATAAACAACGATGAACGCCGCGTAATTTCAAATACATTCCCTTCGGTGACAAAAGCCAGAAAATGCAGCTGCATCGCAGGGCAGCATGGCGGCCACGGTCGAACACAAAATGGCACTCAGCGGCGTGAAACCGTGAACGGATCCTGTCATTAGCCGCGGGGGAAATATTTCGCTCGATTCGGGAACTTGCCGACGTCGTCGCCAGGACGTCGTCGACAGTCGTCACTGGGAAAAATTCGACTGGAAATATCTTTTCCGTTTCGACGGCCAAACATCGAGAAAAAGAGAGAGGGAAAGAGAGAGATAGAGAGAGAAATGTTTCGCCGTTGAGATGGGGCATCGGAGGGGAATCGGTCCGCGTCGTTTCGTCCCCTCGTCTTCGGAGCAATAGCTGCTCGGAACAGCTGTTGTCCTATGGTGAATCGCACTTTGTTCGGAGCAACGAGGGAATAGGTCGGAGCAAGTTTTCCCTATGTAGAGGCATTCCCACCCCACGGCCATTTTTAACTGCGGATTTTTCGTGGCTGACGTCAGTACGCCGCGAGCCCGCAACTATGTTTATCGCGTTAACGATCGCATTTATCGATTCGTCTCGCTCGTCTCCTAGTCCTCGATATCTTCTTCTATTTCGGTATCTGTCTTGGTCCTTCGAGTGCGAATTGTGGCGTTCTGTACGGTGCATATAAACCTTGAGACGAGGTTTCTTCAATTCGTAATTCGTGCACAGTGTTCATCGATTTAATTTCTTTGTTAAATGGAGAAGTTTTATCCCTTGTACGTGTTTGGATATTTCAGAACGTTTGATTTTTCTTTGTTCACAAGAGTAAGTGATGTATTAGTCGGAAATCCTCTTTTGCTAACAATATTTCATTTTATTTCTTTATATCACATAAATAGGCCTCTGATGTTCTTTTAATTTTTCTACAGAATTATAGTTAAAATAAACGTCCTAGCTTCTAATACAATTGTTTGGATGACTTTTAAATATATTAAAATCATCGACGAAGAAATCAATGTCGTTGCCATAAATGTTAACAAAATTGAGAACCCTATTCTAAATAAGGCAATTTTATAAAGTATATAAACTCACAAATTCTTAATATTAATCGATTTGGTAACACTAAGGTCGTAACTCCAATATTCAAGCATAGCAAGAGAATATTCCAAACCTCCCAGCATCGATCCTGAAATTTCAAGCTCCAACAATAAAAAGAACCTTCGCAAGAGTATCCAAAAACTATGAAACATATTTTCCGTCTCGCCGTACGCCGCCGCGTGAGCCGCATAGATCATTTTCACATGCATTAAATCGCAAGAAGGGACTACAGTGAAGCATTACAAAAGTTTCAGCCGCGCAGACCGGAGGTGGAACGGTTCAAGGGATCGCTGAAAAATTGATGCCGGCTCTGAATCATTGATTTTTAATTACTCGGTGCAGCGGGAATGCCGCGGACCCGATCGTAGAAGCGAAGAGTTTTCGGTAACGCGGGACTCCGCGCAGACGGAGAACAGTTTTTCGGCTCGGCGACGTCGGGTTTTTGTTGCGGGACGCAGTGTCGCGAGGCGTTTCTTGCGCGTGTTGCACGTGCAACGAGCACGCGGACGGAGGAGATGACGAACGAGCCGGAAAGGAGAGAAACGAAGCGAGATGGCTGTGTCGGTCGGTGTTTTTTTCGGGCTAACCGCTCGGCCGCCTAACTTATCCACCATATTTGCAGAATGGCGCCGGGAGGATACTATGCTCAGGCCCGTTTTTCACCCGGCGCTACCACGCTAAACCCCCATGCGATCGGCGAAACATAGGTGAGCTGAACCAACATCTCGATTTATTCGATTAATCTATTCCGCGCGGCGCGTGATCGGCAGAGGCTTTTTTTTTACGGCGAGACGATTTTCGATAGCCATCGATTTCCGAGTCGGCCATCGACGCTCGTCTTTGACGATCGTTTCACGATTTTGTTGGCTGGTTTTGGGATTTCCGAGACAGCTAGATTGATATACTTATAGTAAATTATAGTATGTTATAGTATATTAGAATTTGTTATGGAACATTTTCCATATATCTATTTCTTTGATTTCTAAGTGAACTTTACCAAGTTTGATTTAATTAGATCACTAGGGTAGTAAAACTAAATCTAATACTATCTTTATTTTTATATGTCTTCATTCTTCTATTTATATCGAAATAAAAAGAAATGTAACATAATGTAATATAAAGGCACAGTAATAATTAGTCACACCATAGTAATCACCTCCACTACCCCAATGAAAGCTAAACTTCATAAAATTTCCTCAAATCGAGTCGCAACTCTTTTCGCCAGTAAATTAATTTTTCTCTCGAGCATCGAAACCGTTTAATAGCATCGAAGTGTTCAAGAGAATAAAGCGCGGCGTCTCTTGGTAAAGAAAGCTCGAGCAAAACAATTTTTGGAGAGTCGAGGAGGCAACAGGCGCGGGAAAGAATGGTTCCTTCGGCGGGCTACGTGCACGCATAGATCGTCCCTTGCCGTCGTTAATAACGGGGCGTTCTTATGATGAAAAATGGATTGCGAATACCTGAAATATGATAATAAAGGTGAAATATCGAGAGGACCGCGGAAAGTGCCCGAGCGGCGGCTTGCGATCCTTCATCGCACAAAGCCTTCGATAAGGCCGCTATTGGAATCTCGATAGATAGGGTAGAAACGGGGGGTGGCGTTTGCGGGGGGGGGGCGCCGTGGGGTGTGGGAGGGACGGGTCGTGCCCGGAGATCGGATTTGAACCGTCTCGAGGGAGAAAGGACGAACGGGGACAGCGTGGATGCGAGGAAAAGAGGAGAAAGCCCGAGGCTTGACGGTGTTTGTGCGGGCTTCGGGCGCCGATCCTGCCCGTCTCCGCCGCGTTCCTGCGCGAGTATTCTAGTTCTCCCGGGGATAAAATGTAGATGGATGAGCCATAGATTTATACCGAACCCCGTAATATCGTATCTGCGCCGCGCAGAAGGGGCCGGGGGACCAACGGCGGAGAGTGGTCGGAGGGGTTTGTCAACGCTCCGCCGCCATGATGCATTGCGATCAGCTGCTGATAACGCGCCGAAGATCCATTAAGGGTCGCGCTCCGCGAGTCTATTTTAAAGAAATATACATTTCTAACGGCCTCTCGATTTATTAATCGGCCGTACGTATTCTGGCATTGGGCTGTTTTACTGAGGATTTGCTTCATCGATGTTAAAAGACATGGCGTCTCCCCAGTTAAACCTCGACAATGTTTCCTTTATGAATTCATTCGTTCGTGATACCGTGACGAGTTTGACAGTGATTTCTATTAATAACTTGTTAAAAACCCTATTAAGTTAGTATTCAATATGAATTTATTGTTGCCAATATGAGTATTTCTGGGATTTTTAGGATACAAAGGAGCTAAAGTAGTACTTCTTGTGGTAAATTTTTTAGTTCCACTTTCATTCATTCAATGATTTCGATATTGTTAGAATTTTTGGAGTCGATATTCGGTGTAATTATATTGGGAATTGTATACATTAATAAGAAAAATTAAGACATCAAAAGATATCAAATTATTTAAGAATATTTGCACACTAATGTGTAGCTTATTAACATCACCAAAAAAGGAAAAATATTCTCATCTATTTCACATTTATTACAAGTAACTCAGTCAATTTATATTACGCAAGAATATCCGCGCTTTAATTGTGACATACAAGTTACTAATAATACTTGCCGATAATATTCATCAACTGACACAAATAAACTACAGAATGAATGAAACTACCGAATTTGTAATAACCAAATTCAGCATTGTACCGAAAAAACATTTTCCACACAGAAAGATGATAATTACGTTTCCGACGAATCGAACACAGAGAATAAAAGTCCGACGCAGCTCGTTCAGTCTCCCCCAATTTCAGGCGTCGCAGCCACCGCAGAACTCCCCCCCGGAAAATTCGTCGTTTCATTTGCCCTAAGAACCCCGTTGAACGACCATCCGCCCACACATCACCGGCGTCGTCGCGCCGGCACGCTAGGCGATAGAAATTATCGATTCAGCGTGTGCCGGTTCGAATCGCGGCTTTAAAAAACCGTCTCTGTTTTCGGGCCGGGCTGTTCGTAAATTGTCCGCGCTGATCAATCATTCCCGGATCGCGAAGCAGCCGGGAGGGGGCGGACGGAGGGACGACGGGTAGTAGTGCTGTCGAGGGGGTGGCGGCGGCGGAAGGGCCTCGTCAATCGGCGATATCGTCGAATAACAGTGGGGAAAGTGGGGGAAATATCGGCGAGCGTTTTCACAGCGGCGCGAGCTCGTCGGCGGACGGACAGAGGAAAGAAGGGTCGCGCTCGCGAGCGCGATCGGAGGCGATCGGAGGCGGACGGCATATGCGGCGCGGCCATAACCGGCCTGGGATCATAAGCGAGCCGGGGGATCGCACTTTTCGCCCGAGAGTCGGGAAGTCATTGAAAAAGAGAGGTTTTGTCAGAATACGGGATATACCGGCGAGGATTGGGTCGAAATTGGGATGAGAGGAGGGAACGCCGGAGGAGGAAGCTGGCTGGCAATCTCTCTCTTTCTCTCTCTCTCTCTCTCTCCCTCTCTCCGATTCTCTCTCTCACTCGCGAGAGAACGCGCGCGCGCGCACGCGGCGGGGATGGAAGCAGATATATATCCACGGCAATGCGTTACGGGTTCAGCTAAATCCGCCATGATGAATGTGTTGGCGGGAATAAATCCGCAATGCACACCCCCACCGCCTTCAACCTCCGCTGTGCCGCCCTCCCCTCTCCTCCTCCTCCTCCTCCTCCACCTCGGCCCGCCGCACCCCTCGGCTCCCCTCGCACCGTCTTTCCCACCCCTTACGGGCTCTCGTACACTTTCGAAACGCGTCTCTTCCTTCCTTCCCTCCTGCCCACCTCCTATCGTGCTCCCTTTTCTTTTTTCTTCTCCCCGTACCGCGCCGGCCCTCCCGCCCCCTGCGACCGGTCTCTCCTTCTTGGCCTCTCTTTTGCTTTCCTGCCTGCTTTTCTTTTTCGCCTTGCTTGCTCGCCGCGTCTTTATACCGGGCTGCCCGCTAGCTCGTTTTTCGCATCTCCATAACGCTCGTCGCCGCTCCACTCTTTACGGTGGGGCCTCGATGCTGCACGCATTTCGCCAACGCAAAACCGGGCGCAAAAATTCAAATAATTTCATCGAGTTTAACCGTGGCGGTAGTTTGTTGGCGCCAGATTAGATGGAGCAGAGTTTAGTCGAATGGCTCTGGTTTCCTTTCCTTAATTAGGACAACCGTTTTGGAGATCGTTCCATATGCCCCAAATTACCGAAGTTTAAAGTGTACAGGAAGAATGTTATCGGTAGGAGTAATTGATTCAGCCAAGGAACACCAAATAATGTGTTCCCTTTCGATATTTTTAATTTTTTTCTAGCACTCAGAAAACTAGGCGACAATTATTTTTTCTAAATATCAACGGTAATTTATTCGAAAGAGGCGAAAACCAGCCCTTCAAATGAGGAAGAAGTTTGTCATTCCAGAAATTCTATTTATTCTCACTAAATTCGCTAACATTTCGGGGGTGAATTTCATCCTTTTAAATAAAATTATTGCTGATATAAAAATAGCAGTGTTGCTTAATTTTTTTTAGTATTATAATACTCAAGGCATTACTGAAGTGAAAGGGAAAAAAGTCAGAGTGTCTCACTTGCCTAATATCCGTTGCGAGATTCGAACTGAACGCAACCTAGGACCCAACCTAAATTTTGCTGCCCTTCCTTATCGCGTTGATTGGAGACGCAGCGTACGAGTGAAGCGTCGAGGTGTGCTACCTCGATAGATTGTCTCGCGATTGCCAGGCTCGATTATAATGAGCGATTGGATCGCGAGCGTCGGGCGAGAAATCAATTTTTCATCGGCGAGCGGAGGATTCCGCGATCGCGTAGGGCGCGCGAGGGCTGCAGATATATATTTTTTTTTACAGGGCCGGCGGGGTGGCACCGAACGGGGTGGGATTTATCGATTTGTTTACATAGCGCATTTAAAACGCAATTTCCCGGCGGGTTATCAATCGTTTCCCCGGGCATCTTTTTGCGCTCCTCGCCGGGCGCAGCGTCGCGAGCACTCTATTCTTCAGCGTCCATGATGAAGCTGTGCGCGCCGCGCTCGCTGCTGGGAGCGGGTTGGAAGAGCGGGTTGGGAGCGGATTGCGCGCGCACGCACGCGCGACCACTCGCACGCAAACACACACAAACACACATACACACGTAGGCGGATACGCGTACGCGTGTGCGGAGAGGCAACACGGCCGATCACGCTGCTCTCGAACACTCGACCTTTTATTTATGTACGTCTGCGCCGGGCAGGTAGACGTTTATTAGGATTTATAGAACGGATCATTTCACGCTCGGCGAGCGTTTTTTATCGGCCGGCTTAAATGAGATGCAACGATCACACAGGGCTGACGAAGAAGGAGGGAGAACGATGGTCGCTCGCGCGCGCGAGCTACTCGCTGTTAATGCGGCCGCCGATAATTTATTCTCGCTATTCTTCGTAATCTTCGAGCGCGCGAGCCGGCCGTAATTGCGCCCCGTAAATCAAGCATCGGCGACGCGCGGCCGGCTAAATATTTTTCGTCAAACGCCCCGGGAAAACGGGCCGCTTCCACCGCCGAGGCGTCGGGAGGAAAGGAAAAACCGGCGGCTTCGTCTGCCGAAAAACCGCGGAAGGTTATTACGGCGAAAAAAATCTCGAATCGTAGCGAGCCACGGCCGCTGCGGAGCCGCGCCGCCGCGGTTGCTCGCAAGAAACACGTCCCGTAAATCACCGAGGGGCACTGCGAAACTCTATGAACCACGAGGAAGATATAATTGACACGCCGGGCATAAATTCCGTTCACCATTATTAATGACGTATTTCTCCATTCATTTTCATTCTTCGGGGGTTATAACCACAACTGGTTACCAACTGTTTATCATCTTAGCCATCCGTCCGATGCGCGCTCGCGCGCCGCCAATTTATGTCTTCATCGATAGCCGAGGCTCCTTGCGCGGCTCTGTGCCGGCAGCGCGTATGCCCGCGACCCGCTTCCCGGTTCGAGGATCAATTATTTCATTGCCTTCAGTATCAATTTCCATATTTCAGCCGATTCGACGGCTCGTCTCGGCCGCGTAATGGACGACGCGCAATTAGGCAGCCGGTGAGGAACCCTAGCGCGACCGGGCTTCGATCTATGACCGGCGGAACGGACCTTTGCTTTACCTCTTTCCGCGATTAATACATGTCCTCGTATAACGATTAATGTCAAGGCCAAGGAATTTCGCTTGCTAAACGATGCTGCAGCTATTTCATCATATCGAATATCTATTTTAATTGGATTCGCAATCGCAACCTTTTGCTGTACGATTTTGTGTCACGAATTGAGACTCGAAAATGAATCAGCGGAATTATGGAATCGTGTATTTTACCAGTCTTTGACAAATTCTAAATTATTCGATTTAGAAGTTACAGCAACTCCGTCTTTTGAACTTTACTGCAAAATATATCTTGACACTAGAATTGAAACGAATACTCTGTTTAACTTTCTCGAGTACTTTTTATTACGTAGTTTCTGATGGCAATGCACAAAGCGTACTGCACCCCTGCTGGAAAAGTGTTCCTCGAAGACGCTGGAAGGCGTCCTATGCTAGCCGTTGGACGGTTGTTTCTTTCGGTTCGAGATGACCGTTCCGGCGAAAAACAGAGGTGTCCGTTGGGGGCGACGGGTCTTTATAGAAAAGATGTACGATCTCGCGAACGATACAGCAAACAAGGTATAGGCGAAGGTAGCCCAGGAGAAGACTGTAGGAGGCGGCCGGAGGAATAGGAGGCGCAAGCCCAGACACACACCGGTCGGGTTATTTATTGTAACGAGGACTTATGGCGACAGATTTAGGAATTAGGGTATCGCAGCAGGCCCGGCCCCTAGCAAGGGTTTCCATGGAGAACCCGGTACGATACAAACACGTGGGTGTATTCCACGGCATACAAATACGACGTCCTAGGGCACATCCCGGCCGGTGAGCACGTATGGACCCACGTGATACCGCAATAATCCACAAGGATTATCCTTCGTGTTCCAGCGCGAGTACGTACCCGGGGCCGAGGGCCTATCTGGCCACTGAACTGCCCGAATATTCGTATCGTACTCTCGAATGCGGCCTACGAAATCTGCCTGGTAACCGTTCGAGCCGACTGTTACGCTCCGCGCCCATAAATAACCCCGCTATCTCGAAAAGAATCGTGATACAGACTAATGACCTTGATATTGCCCCCACCAGCCGGTGTCAGATGGTCCATCTGGACTCCGTTACGCGCGCTTCCTTAATTAATAGTTAATTGTTTCGACGCGGCGTCCTCCTTTTTAATGGCCGCCTCGGTGCTGACCCCTTTCTCCGGACCTTGAACCGAAGCGCTGTTTTCTTTTTTTCATAAAGAAATCGTGCGAACTGTGCTTTCCATTTCAAAATGTTCTGGGAACACTGCGAGAGTCTGTTTAGAGTAACAACCGTGGTCCCGTTCTCTTCTGTAACTAATTTCAAACGCTTCAATCTTCAATCCTTCTCTGCTAACCTAAAGCACTCATTTTCGTCTTCGAATCTATAATTATAGAATTTATCTTCACGATATTTCTTTTCTGCTAAATAAATAAATTCTATATACTTCAATTCTATTAATGTGTTAATTTAAAGTTCTTGAAAGGATCGAGCTACATTGTTTCTCCCGGCAAAGAATAATAACTAATCATCGATTGTGAAATGAAGCAATTCTGTTTCAAAAGAAAATTGCCGGCGATCGGTTAAAACGATCGAGCGGTCAGCCGAGGACTTTGACAAATGGAAAAGAATTACTTGGAACGGTCGCTAGTACTCGAGCACTTTGTATTCAATTACAGAGTATCGATCTTCATCCGTTCATCCCGAAAGCTACCACTTACCGCCGACAGATTCGCGAAGACTCGTATCAGATTCCCTCGACGGCCGAGCAACGCAGCCACCGCCGTGAAACAACAAGTTTGCCGAAAGGAGCTCGTGGATCCGGAACGTCTGGGCCTTAAGGGCAACCGTCGTCGTGTCCCGTCCTGCCTCGCGGACTTGTTCATAAATTGCCGGTTAATACGCGGCCGACGCCGTGCGTCGGGTAATCGATTGATAATTGCGCGAACGAGTCACGAGGGGCCGGTACGTCGCGCGTCGATGCGAAATTACATCGCGACGTCGCCGACGCTGCTCAGAAAGGACGTTGAGTCACCCGCGCGGTGAGAAAACGTCCGACGAAAGGACGTCGCGCCGGGTTTGGGAGGAGGGAGCAGAATGAAACCGGGCGCGGAACAGAATCGCGGCGCTTAGGCGCGAGCTGCATGTGGAATGAGCCGGCCGAATAAATAACTGACGGCAATAAGCTCGCGTGAAATTATGAATCCTGTCGTCCCTCGTCCTCCGACGTTATATCTTGGACGCCCTCTCGATTATTGTCCCTTTTCCGGGAGCCCCGGGCTGCGGATTCGCGAGGGGGAACCGTGAGTTACGGGCCTGATGGAATTTTAGAACGACCCGCGAATAGACCCCGTCTAATTAGCGATTTCCAGTCGCGATCACGTTTGTACGTGTGCAACATGTTCTTGTCCTGAAAGCAGCCCTGACTCTTGAATATTTCGGTACGAAAGTATGCGTCGCAAGGAGAGGATACTACAGGCTGTTCAATGAGACAGAAGTATGAACAAATCCATTGATTACTGGATTGCAGATTTTAAGTAGAATTAATATTCCCAGAGATAATTCGGTGACTATTAAATTCGAAAAGATTAAATTAAGTAAGAGAAACGTCGTGGAAAGAAATTTTATAGAGTCAGTAAAGTACGTTCTTCCTTGCAGTCACGTGATTGTATAAAACTCAAGCCCTTTTTTAACCCTCTAGTGCACGAGTGTTAAAATTTATAATTTATAAAAATATATAAATATATAAATTCTGCGACCGCTGTTAGTAAAATGCCCAGTTTAAAATTATCGATCAATAGCGCGTGTCCCTTTTCACCGAACCCTCCGTAAATCCACTGACCACCTACCCCATAATTACACATATCAAACTGCAAAACCCAACGGTGCATAAAGTACATATTTCTCCAAAAGAATTGTCAGAGCGAAACAATGAAAACATTTTCGAGCGAGTTTCTGTAGGCCCCTGCGGTACCTTGGCAGCCGATTTTTCAATTGCGGCAAGATCGGTTGTATCAGTATTCCTGTCTTCGTTCCGGACGGGCCCGTCGAACCGTCATCGGGGATATCCAAAAAGCGGCGTTACACGATCGTGAAATCGCGGGAGAACGAAACCGGAATCCCAAGGATCGAGGGAAAAGGGTTTCGGTCGCCGCGTGGAATTCGAAAGCGGGCGCGCGAGGAATCGAAGGGACATCGCGGTGCAGGCCCCGGGAAGTTTGCGTCGGGGTCGCGCGAGTCGAATCCCGATGCACCGGGGACTGATTTATAGGAGCGGCCGGCAGGATCAACAACCCGCGAGCGCTGTTTAGCCGGTTGCATCTCATATTTATTTATCGGTGGTGGCTGGAATCGGCTCGTAGTCGCGCGATTCTGGCGCGTGCACGCGAAAACGGGTCGCCCGTCTCTATCTCTCCCTCCCTCTCTCTATCTCTCTCTCGTTCACCCCTCTCTCGCTCTCTCGCCCTTTCTTCCGCCGCGATCCCGGTTCTCGCGTTCCTTTTTCCGACGTTCCGGCCGTTTCGACGGCGGCTGTTGGAACCGACGGAACGCAACGGCAGAAAGGCAACCCGCTGCCTCGCCGGAGGAAGTTGGAGCAGGAGCGAGGGCGGAAGTGACGCCGGCGCCTCGACGGAGCCGAGTCAGGGCGCCGCGGCGGTGCGCTCCGATGCCTTCCTATCGCATCCTCCTCTGCCAGCACTGTGTCTTCGTTATGTCATCTTCCTGACTTGCTTCGTACCCGCGGCCGACGGTCCCTCGACTCATTAATGTTAACCCGCCAGTGTAATTCCCTCCGTATCGACCGATCTCGCTGATAGGGCAAACGCCGCTTCCCTCGAACCCCTTTCCTGCGCATCCCCGTTCCGTTCCGTTCCGTTTCGCCTTTCACCTTTTTATCGGGGTCGGACTCTAACTGCATTTCATCCGAATTCTCACGTTTTCTCGGCCGCCAGGTATTCGCGGCAATTTCGCTCCGATATTAAAATAAGTGGCGTTATTAGGAATAGGCGGACGGTATTCAGCTTTGTCCAAGCCATCGAACACTTTGTCGAGGACGTCCTCCAATTTATCCGCTCTCGGAACCGGTATCGGCACACGACAGATACATATATCTCTATTAGTCTACGCTTCGAAACTCCAATTATCATAGACAGTCTACGGACCCATTAGCAACGTTGCTCTCGTAGAAGATAACGGCGGAAGGAGGCCAGCGTCTTCACGGCAGAGTCCCGTCAAAAGAGGAGGAAAGGTTGCCGCATTCCCTCCGGTAATTATCGCCATTAAGCAATCACGCGGCCGCGCGCGGCCGATCTCGGCCGCTCTCGTGGCGCTCACCGTATTAAGCTCGAGCAATCGCGGATAGTGTGTCGTGAAACGTTTATCGGCGGCAGTACGTTATTTCCCTCATTCCTACACGCATTCTCGGTATCTTAACGACACCATCGAGTCGTCGATATCTCCTCGATAATCGTTGGCAGCACGGCCGGCCGGCGCTACGAGCGAAAGGAGGCGCGCACACGGCCACGGAGGACAGGTATTCCCGATCGTGATTTCCTGATCGGAGCGTGTGCACGCGGATCGGAGCGTGTGCCGGGGCCCTCGCCGCGAGTGTTCGCCAAGCGAGGAACGGTCTCCGGGGCCTCTTAGTATGTGTCGATCGTCCCCTCGATCGACGAATTCGATGCTCGTCGCGTAGACACCTCTCTCTTCTCCGCCCTTCTTCGTCTCTCCTCCCTGTATCTCTCTCTCTCTCTCTTCGCCTCTCCGCCGCGCCTCGCGTCGCGCCGGTTTGCACGATTACGCGCGGACGATTTAAAGTGTTCCGTTAGTGTGGGCGTGTAATTGTTGCCGGTGTCTCGTGCGCGCACGGCCGTCGGAAATTTATCGTTGGCCGTGTGCGTGACGCGTAAATTATAAACGGCGGACTATTAATTAATCCCGCATAGATTTCGCGGCGGTTTCCGTTGCTTCCTGGCCGATCAAAATATTGCCTTAATTGATGAGCCACGCCGCCGACGGAAAAATATATAGACCGGCCCGGCTCGCGTTCTCTCTCTCTCTCTCTTTCTCTCTTTCTGTTCTCCTCTCTCTGTCCGGCTCTCCGCTCTGTTCCGCCGCCATTGCATCGCCGTAGACAGAACGAATCGAGCAAATGCTACATTTAACGTGAGAAGCGCGCAAATAAATAAATACGGAGCGATGGATATCGTTGCGCGCCGCTCCCGCAAGTTCCGGTGATATTTCAGCGGAAAAAGTGTTCCATCGATCTGCAAATGCTGCTCTTTATTCTGTCTCCGTTTTTTTCCTCTCTCTCTCTCTCTCTCTCTCTCTCTCTCTCTTTCCGTCGTTGTGTTTTATTCCAGTTCCGATCGTTGTTGATTTTTCCGGCTCGAGCGCCGAACCGGCCGCGCTAATGATTGTCTTGGGTGCACGGGATTTTTGAGTATCGGCGAACTGATTCCGGTTCGTTAAATACGGAAACGGCCGTTTGTCACTCCCAGAAACGCAAGCGGCAACGCTACCCGCCGATGGCGATGTAACTTCATTACCGCGGGAAGCATAACGACTAAACCCAATAGGAAATCATTACCGTTCGATTATGCCGTTTGCACGCCGCTCGCCTACTTCGGTGCCAACCCGTTCGATTCCTTGCAAAAGAACTAGCCGTTCGTTGCCGGTAGCAAAACGCGATACAGGCACTTCGTTCTTATAAATTACGACCCGGTCCCTCTATTCCCCGGACCCTTGTTAGGCTCTTTCCCTAACTCGTTCCCTTCCTCTCCCTAATGTTATGCCTCTCTTTCTCACGGCGACGACTCGAGCGCAATGAAACTCTCGGAACGGTCCATTTCAGTACCATTTTTATTTTATCTCGTCTTTTATATCGCCTCAGACAATTATGTCACATTGTACGCAGACAATTATATTTAAACAGAATTTCTGTAAATGTTAAAATTCACTCGACTCCTACCCTTAACTTATAGTCGGTTATAAATGTTTTCCAAAGGGTTTCTCCGAGCAAACGAATAAATGTCAAATAAATAACTTTATCAAAAATTTAGAATCCTGCATTACACAGTATTTGCCATAAGTAACATATTGATTGAATATCTCACAAATGTATTTTTAAAATTTGAATATTCGTAAATAAAAAAAACGACAGGAGTTAAAAAGAAGTTCGAAGTATTTGAAAAATCCTCGCGAGGGAAATTTGGTCCGCCCTCGTGGCCACGTAATGGCGAGCCCCGCGAGCACGAATCCCAGCAACCCCCAGGAATCGCTGGCGGGGATGGATCCGAGAACCCCGTCGGCAAATGCGTTTCCTCGAGGAGCTGAACGCCGACTGGCCGGGATCCGCGCTCGGGCAACGAATACGGCTCCATTTGGTTAATTCATTCGCATATTAGAGCTCTACATCACGGAAGACGCGTCTCTGGCCGGCCAGACGCGTATACGAGCGTCGCGGAGCCGCTCGCGCGAGCTTGTTCCCGGGTGTTTGCGCGTCGCGCGTCACGTCGCTGCGAAAACACCTACACGGCTGCGCGGAGGCGCACGCGCGCGCGCGACGGCTTCTTGGCCGCGTATTCTACCTACTTCCACACCTTCCGCTCCGTGTCGTTTGTACCGTTTGACGCGCGGAAGATTAACTACGGGCACGTAGCCTCATCTGTCTATCTCACAGCGTGTAATCGCATGTACGCGACTAAGTGCATCGCAAGAGTAATCAGCAGCGGCCCGGCGACGCGGCTTTGATTAATTGAATCCGCCCTAAGAGCGAGCTGCTGCTTTATACCTGCTGGCACGCACGCACCACCATTCGTCCATTCACCAACACCCGTGGTCCCCGGGTGCTCGCGTTTAATTATATCCAACGACGATTTCTTTCGCCGAGGACTTTCTGTCGTACGGTCCGCGTCCGCTTCGAAAAGGATTTCACGCTGCTTCGGCCGCTGGCTTGCTCGGAGCTCATGGTGGAGGGCTTGGATCCTTCGATTTGCAAGGACTTCGCTCACCAAACTGAATCTATACTTCGTACTCTCGGTGGAAATGTATTCAAGATACTTATTCTTGGAAAATTAGATTCAATATCGGAGGCTTGAGCAGTGGCAGAAATTTATATTCTGCAGGGAAAAGGAAGGGAAAGTGTGCAGCAGGAATTAAGTAGAATAAAAATGAAGATAGATTAATATAAAAATTATAATAATTAGTATAAAGTAGATTAGGATAAAGTGTATGAAAGATGAGTTGTTACCACGGTGTAAGAAAGCGAGGAATATTGACTTCATCCCTACCTCTGTCATCTTAAAATTGAAACTTTTTGATATCGATGTTATAGGGATAAAATATAAATATATTTTCTGTTAGTCCTGAAAAATGATCAGGATTCCACGGTCGGATTTAGTAAGACCCGTAGCTGAGAGAACAGTGCCTAACCGGACAGTCTCTGACCTCCTTCGATCGGTCGGGACTGCATTCGATGTTAAATTACAACAGCGCGGCAGCGCAACAGAATCTGTCCGCCCGCGGAGCCCAGCTTCGCAACAGCAATCGGCGAGCGGGTTCCGGATCTGGCTCGGAATCGGTCGATAGAATCGATACGCGCGCCGGTGCGGCCGGCAAACAGAGCCACCCCCGCCTGTCCGTCGGCAGAGAGAAAAAAAATCCGGGAAAAAGGCAGCCACGGTTCGAGTCCGGGAAAAAGGTGCATTAATCTCCGCGGCGAATCCGTAACAAATGGCGCGTATCGTTTGCGCTCCAATCACATTACACGGCCGGGCCCGGTCGGCCGGTAATTAACAGGTAATTATTTATAATGGAACAATGGAATTTAAATTAATAGTTTAGTTTCATTAATAACACCGCGTAATTTCGCCCCCTCCGTGCGTTGTCAGTGTTAAATAAAATATATGTACCGGTGAACCCAACGCCGCATTACGGTCCGGTAATGCGCGTGCTGCATCGCAAAACAGCGCCTCCCGACCAGCGCGCCGTGTCCCCTCTCCGCCCCTCGGATACCACCCCCGCCGACAACACCACCGTCACGCCGCTGCCGCCACCCTTTCCCTCGTCCTGCCCCCGTGACACACGCACACGGGCACGCACACCGCCGGCCGCCGGAATATAACCACTCTACGTCACGTCTGTTATAAACGCGTAAACACGTGCTGGTACCCCTGGAACCAGGTTGTCCACTATCAAGTAAATAATGGCGCATTAAGCTTTTTCATTCGTATTCAGATATGTGCGCGGCGCGCGAACGCTCGTCGCGACCGTCCACGTGTGTACGCGCGCGAACTGCGGTCCGCGTCCGCACGTGGAACCCGCGAAAACCTCGGCCGGGGACTCTCTCCGCGAATCAAGCGCCGGCAGCTTGTTGAAGCCGATCTCCCCTGCCCCCACCTCCTCGACGTCGAAAAAAAACCGTCTCTTAATGGATCCTTATCGCGCGCCAATTAGCGGATGACAATAATTACCCGCCGGCCGCGTTGGAAGCGCGCCCGGACCAGATATCCCTTCATCGTGAACCAACGCGCCGGGGATGATGAAGTGGCCCCAGTGTCCGGCCTCTGGAGGTGTCGCCCGTCCACCTCCTCTGGCATTCGACCCTCGTCTACCGAAACCGGTGCTACTCCCTTTGATCTCCTGCCTTCATCTTTTTTCTTCTTCAATTCTACTCCTAACGGAGCGCAATCGGCGTAACTTGTTCTCTCGTTAGATATTCTTCGTGGCGTCGGACGCTGCGGAACGTTCGGGTTCGAGATTTGTTACCAGCTGCTTTAGTGATAGGGTGGTGGAGTCGGTTACTGTGGGGTGACCAGTTGCTGCGCCTTTGGTTTATTTTCGGGAACTATTAATTCTATATTTATAAGGAGTATAAGGAGTATTCAAATTTTTATTCTTCTGTTTTATTTATTTTTAATTATTGAATTTAAGTAGTTAAGTAACTAAGTAACTGCTCTATTATACGAACATTGTGCTTGTCGAACAATTGACGTTTCCCCATATTTTATAAAAATCTTGCTTTCGTGTCATTAATACATTATCCATCTACACGCTGAATTTTTACAAGCGGTAAAAATTGTGCAGAAATGTTTTGTGCAGCTGGATATGTCTCGAATAACCGTGTTCGTATTATTTATAACTAGACAATGACGAACCAGCGGTCGATATTTCAACAATGGACGGACGAGCGACTGCACCCTAAAGACACCCACCGAGAAGTACCAACTACTTCTAATTGAAACTAACCGTTCCCCAAATTAACTGGGATCCATCCTTACAAGCTCCACCCTCGACTTAGGGTGGAGGGTTCTTAAAAAAATGTCGGTATTAAATCACCTAACCCGGCTCGTCTACCCGGCGCGTCCTGATCGTGGAGCAGGCTGCGGCGAGAGGACCTACTTATCTCGAGACAAGAAAAGGGGAGGCTGTTCCTCTCGTTTCTTTTCTTTTTTTTTTTTATCTAGTTACGGAGGTGAGACGAAGGGGAGACGTTCCGCCAGGCGGTGGTGTGTAAAAGGTGGAACGTAACGGAACAGGAGGAACGTAAGGGAAAGGCGGAGGGTCGGGAATTCGGGGGTGTAGAGGGGGTGGGGGAGGGGGTGGGGCTGGAAGCAGAGGGTGTTATCTGGGTGGCGGACGACCGAGCAGCAACATAAATATTAGGCTCCTCGTTAATGCCTCTGCTAGCTACTGGCGTTACGTTTCGCAGTAAGTAAATTACGCGATATGAAATTATTAGCGCCATTAAAGAAATTTATACTTTTTCGGCCCCCGCGTCGCTCGGCGTCGCGCTCGAACGAAACGCGAGATCGGTGACGATTTTTCTATTTTATCTGGTTCCCGTTTGCCTCGTTGCCTCCTCCGCCCCTCCCGCGAACACCGGCACCGATATCGCGACGCCAACCCCTCACTTTCCATTTTCCTTTCGCGCGGCCCGCGACTTTCTTCCCTCGAACGGGCCGCCCACGCCCGCGGCCACCCCCGCGCCGCCTAATGTATTTGCAAGAGCCAATTCCCGTCGTTATCCCCTGCTATGATCTACGGTTACTGCGCTTTGATTGTCAGATATCTGCGTCGTTTGCCTCGCCTAACCCCCTCCCGCCCCGCGCGCGGGCGCGTGAAATGTTGCCGCGCGGAGAGAAGCGGGGGTGCGGAGAGAGAGAGAGAAGCACCGCGATAACCCACAGGTGGGAGTTTACGGGTCTTTTTAACTTCCTAATATTTTACCGCACTGTCGTCCGGCCCCGGGAAATTTTCATTGACACATTGTTCCGATTTTTTTTTTCGGCGTGTATCGGACGCGGACCGGCCGCCCGCTGGAAACTGTTTTTTTTTTCCGACGAAAACGCCCGAACGGCGGCGCACATAAATTCCGAATCCTATGGAGATTGTTTTGAACATCGGGGGCCGGACTGAAAAACTGGATGCTCGCAGACGAATGTCCGCTCAACGAGCACCCGCCGCCTCCCCCGCGTTCGAACAATGTTGCGCCCTTCGACGCGATTTATCCCGGCGAAAAATTAATAATGCAGAAAACATCCCGTCCAGCAAGAAACATCCGACCCATGATTCTTCGAGGAGCGAAGGGGTAGGGGGGTGCGGGTGCACTCCGAATTCGTGCCGCAACGAACCCGAATCGAAGAGGAATATGGAACGATGCATTGTTTAATGGAAACTCGTTCGATGTAAAATGTAATCGGCGGCCCTTTGTCCGGGTATTTGTAATTCCCGTAGAAATGTGACATTTGAGCGGGCGAACAATTCATATTTCAAAGGGACACGTGTATATTAATTCTTTAGGATATTCAGCCGTATTCATACCGCCCGGTATTTATTAAATTGTCGGCGGATTTGCATTCAAACTGCCATTATCCCTCACGGTAGAAATTCATAGTTTAATGGCAGCCATTCGATATCTCTTTGTATGATAATAAGGCCGATATTTATAACGCTGCGGTGATAACCTATCCCGCGCGCTACATGATCGCGCCCGAATTATCCTGGTATTTCTTTCGGCCCCGCGAAAAACAGATTGACCCGACAAATCGCGGCGAATTTAAATGCCGTAAAGAATCGCGGCACACGGCGCGCGTGGAAGAAAACGTAAAACCTGCGAAAACAATTTAATTGCGAATTTATCTCGCAGAGTAAACGACGTTGCCGTTATCGTCGCTGTTTGCCCGATTTCTCATCGAACGAATTCGCAATTAGGCAATTTTTGCGAATTGGATTACAGATAAAGATAGCGTATAATATTCGCTAAAATCATATTTAGCTCTCTGATGATGAATATAAAATATGAGACACGATTCAGCGATTTTAGAGAAGTGTGATCGACCTCCCCAAACGACAACGTTCCGGAAGGGTTGAAATTAGCCGCGTCGGACACCGCCGGTTGATTAAGACGCGAGAGCGGGGCCTTAAAAAATGCCGCGGTTATAATTGTTCTGCTTTCATCCCCTATGGGATGCGGCTGTATAGTCTGCTCGGAAAGCGACGGAAGCGTGATTTCTACGGCGTCGGCGGTGGACCCGTTCGCGATGCGGACCGCGATCGGTTCGATCGGGTTGCGCAACCGAGTCACGAATTTTGAGGCGGACTGTAGGCTACATTCTTGCGCCGCGGCAAATAAAACGAGCCGACGAAGACAACATTATTACGGAGCGCTGCCAGCCATTGCTCATGCCCTGCTTCCTTACGTATTTCCATCCTTCCACGTACGTACACCGCGCACACAAAGACGCCGGCCGTACGCCCACACGTATCCGCGATACGTATCTAAAGGCGTCTCCAGCACACCCGAGCCGCACACACTCGAGCACAGGGCAAAAGGATCGGAGTACGCGAGCGCGAGCGCGCGCGCGTTCCCGCGACTGCATAAACAGGCAAATACGAGGACGAGCGGAAAAAGACAGAGCCGAGCGAGATCCACCTTCGCAGCGGATCCGCGTCCAGGCCGGTTCTCTCGCCGCCGCCGCCGACGCCGCCGCCTATCGACAATAATTGAGTCTACCCCCGAGTGAAGCAACCTCATTAATTAGAAACTACTTGCTCGTGTCTGCGTACCATCGATCACTGAACGAATCACTATGTCGCCGTGTGTACACACGGTGCGTGCCCTCTGCGGCGCGGCGAAAAACCCACACGGAGGGCTGGTTCGGCCCGGAGGATGAGGAATCGTTGCCCGGCGCTGAGAGCCCGGTCACTTTTTAGTTACCTTGGTGAAAAATTACTTTTTGCCGCGACTCGTTGCTTTACCGGATAATTAACGAGATTATCGGTCGAGGAGGCATACGTCTTCTGGGTCTAAGGGGTGGATTCTGTATAGACGATGCAAAATTATTGTGCACAGTGCAGGATTTATCGATTTATTATTAATTTTTATAAATTGGCTTTTTTAAATTCAAAATAAGGAAAGCTTTATCTTCTAGACAATTATTTCTTTTTCAAGAAATGTGAAAGGCAATTGCGATCGTGTTTTAGGTTTTCGGCGAGGAATTTTCGTTCGATTGAGATGCGAAATGAAGGGAAAGGGTGGACTTTTGACCGAGACTCGACAGAGAATCTCGCCGCAGCGACGAGACAATGGAGCCGGGTTATTGATCACCTTACGCGGGGATCCTAGAACAATACCGTGCGTCGGAAGGAAAAATGATAAACACTCACCTTGGCAGTGCCATAAAGGCGCGAGAAATATAAATTTCTTGTAACTCCTCCACCTTATAGAAAGCTACCATCAGGGAAACAACGTTTCTACTTATTTATTGTTATGTGACTGCAGCGAGCTCCGTTGCAACTATAATGTACCAGCGTTCCGCTATGACACATTCATTCCCCTCATCCAATAACAATCCATCGTCGGACGCGTAATCTGTACATTTCAGGGATACCGGGTGTTTTAGAATTTCTTGGAATCGACGAGAGGGATCGTTTCGTCGTTGCGAATTCGGAAGACAAAAATCTTGAAGATTACGAAGCGGGCGATGATAGGGAAACGAGAGCAGGTTGGACAAAGGGTGTCCACGAGGCATGCGGATCAAGAGCAACGTTATATCGGGCGGGATGGTGTCACGGAGGCTGGCTAGGCCCGAAGTTAAGGCACCATAGCGAAATGTACGAGCAGGTTCAGCAGAAGAGAGAGAACGAGGGAATAAAGTGGCGGAGGGCGCTACAATGGAGTTGGCACGCTCTGCGGTCATAGAATCATGGCTGTCTATTCAATGAGCTCGAAAATAGCCTTCTCCAACAGATATCTCGAGGGGATTCCGTGGACGGGGTAGTATTTTACGAAGGTGCACGACCCGCTGTACTTCTAATACCGCGTATCTGTATTGTTAAGCGCCAATTCTTTAGCGGAATAATATTGGTTTTGATGGACCGCCCACCGTTACCGCCGTCATCTGGATACGTTCCGATTATCCGAATTTTCGGCTGGCCCCGCAGATTTATCGTCCGCGATCCCCACACACCCCCTCCCCCTTCTCTTCGAACTTATTTTCTCGTGTTGCTCTTCTGGCTCCGTTTGTTTCATATTTTGCAACCAGCCACGAAACGACCTACGCTCGGACGTTATGAGACACGGCGACACTCCACTTTGAAGTGGCCGATGTTTCGTCTCTTGCAACACGATTCTTCTTGCCCGTGTGCGCCTCGGGTATAAATTTAGACTCAACACAATGTTCTTACAATAGGACGGGGTATTTTATTAAAGATAATGAAATGAAACGAGGGCAGCGTTTGCGGTGCATTTATTTGGCTATTGTAAACGAGGTGGCATCTTTTTTTAATTTTTAAATTGAACTATTATGTGACGAATATAATAAGTATTCCTTTAATCAAAATAGCCCCCTTCGATTTTAATATGTTTCAATAAATTCTTGAGAAATGATAGAAGAAAGCGCAGTAAAGGTTTGAACTCGTATATACAAATTATACAAATATTTTATTATATAAACGATTTTCAATTTTAAGATTGTACAATATCTATAAATAGCATATCATTTTTTAATTATGCATTTATGAAACCATCAGCAGTGTATAAATCAAAGTACAAAGAAGGGGGTTGAAAAATCGCCAATTTACTTGCAATATGTTTTAAGAAAATTCTACACGATGATAAATAATTTCGATCAATTTTTGTCCGTAGCCGTCGTTTAAACGCTCCATTGGAAAATGGACGCTGCAAATAATTTAAGGACTCTCCGCGATGCTTGATCACCAAATGGACGAACGGGTAGGCGGGGGTCGAGTCGGCCAAAAAAAAAAAAAAAAAAATGCGCGATAAATCGTACGAATATTCATTAGCGCGTTTCATTCGGTGACGATGCCGAACGTAACGGGAGCAACATTTCACGCGTATTCTTGGAGCGGCGCCATGCTGCACTTCCCGTCACGCGTCCGCCATCATCGGAAGTTATACGAGCATTTGAATCGGCGCGTTAATTGTCCCGTCGGTTCCCAATAGGAATCTCACAAATAACCGTCGAACAATTTAACATATCCGGCGACTCCGGCCGTAATAATGCTGTCCAATAAAACCGAAGCGAGAGGCCGGGGTCCGGAGCGAGCAAGATGGATAGGAAAATCCGCCGGCGAAACAGCGGGACGAGAATTAATTGGGCATCAAGAAGAAGCGATGGCCGAAAAGTGGCCCATTCGTTTCGTCTGTCGCTGGCCACGATGGATCGCGAAATTCTCGCTGAATATTCTCTGGCCGGGCATCGCGAGTTTCGATGAAAATTAACATCGGCCGTCGAAACGGCGCGACGAGCCAACAGCGTGTGAATGGAACAAGAACGGGCCGAGTGAGACAAAGCAAGGAAGAAAGAGAGAGAGAGAGAGACGGATAAACTCGACGACAAAGAGAACCGGAAGAGGGAGCGTACGTCTAGGGCAATCCGTCGACGGAGAAATCGCGAAATCCCGACGGAAGGGATGCTCTCTCTCTCCAGGCGGAGAATTCCAATGAAAATTAATCGCGAGTATCGGGGAAAAATGGATGGGCCGAAAGTGGCGCAATCCTGGTTGAAGGTGTAGATCGTGGATTGGTCGAGGGTGTAGGTAGGAGCCAAGAGGTAAAAGGGTCGCCCAGGAGGTCACTGCCGAAGGAGTCGTAAGAGAGGGCGCGGAAAGGGGGTGGAGTAAGGAGGAAGCACAGGTGGGGAAGAGGGTTAGGCGAGGAGATCGGCGCGGGGTAAGGGGCCGGGAGGTTGCCCTCCATGAATCACGACACGGAGGCTGATTTAGGGGCCCCGAAGTTACCGCTATAGGTACTAGCTGCCTTCTGTAACCTCCGCGCGAACCTACCACTGTACCCTGCGCCTCCAACAGATATTATAATCCGACATTTTTTCCCGCTAATTGCGAGCATTCGCCACACTCCGATCCGCGAAACGACAAAAAAGATCCTCGCATTTTGCAATCAAGATCGTGCGAAAATGTTGTAGGTACCTCGTTTCAGATTAGTGCATACCTCAGCTCTATCCTATTTAATTTTACTTGGAAATCCTTACTGCGAGGAATTTTTAGTTGTTTCCGTTTAATTAATTGTCTGTTGCAACAGAAATAATTTACATTCGAAGAGATATTTCATTCTGTAAAGCAAAATGAAATCTCAATAATTAAAATGTTATATACTATAGCTTCTACAATATAGAACCTTAATATTTTAGTACTCATTTACGCGTTTATAAAGAAATAAAGAATATGGAGTCGCCGGCGACTGCAGTTTTAATGCGAAAGATTGTCAAGCGTTTCATATACTGATGCAACGAAACGATTTATGAAATATTATAAAGGAAAGGAACTGATAAAATAGCAAATAGAGAATAAATAACAAAAGGAAGGGTACGCGTTACATGTGAGCATGATACTGTAGACACGGAAGACGCCGGCATTGTTAAAAAATATTTAGCGAACAGGTGGCCAGGGAGGCGCAACCGAGGCACGATATTGCGATTAATAATATTTCATCGATGCCAATTTGTCTCGCGGGCCGACGAGCCGGGCGGATCCACCTGCTTCTTTAGAGGGTCGCGTTCCGCCGATACAGGAAAGAAATTAGGGTGATGCATCATGGTTGAAGATGATTAAAGCGTGTAACGAGTCGGCGCTCGGTACCGCCTCGACAAAATCGCTCGAATTAAGACGCCGCGATATCAGGGCCCCCGGAGTCCATGAAACAGACGAATAAATTAGAGGCAGTACCTGCCCATCGAAAGCACGGTACTGATAAATCTCGGAGGGGGGAGGGGTGCTTGTGCTCGCTGGCGCGCGCGCGCGCGCACTCACGCTCGCGCAGATGCGGACCGCATGTATTTTACATTCTCAATTCGGGATGACCAGATTTATTGGGCTTCACCAGCCAACCAACTCCCTCTTTTCAGCCCTCTCTGCCTATCCTATTTCTGCGAGACCGTATAGATTCATTCATTCCCGCCACGCTGTGCGCGAGAAACTGCGCGGACCAACATCCAACGCGTTCACGACGAAACTTATCGCACCCTTGTATTCAAATCTAAGAGTTTCCTAATAGCGTGATA
>NC_135782.1:4778065-4895749 GCF_028453695.1 Augochlora pura | reverse complement strand
TCTTCCTCTCTTCTCTTTCTCTCCTGGATTCCACCGATCGCCGTTTTCGGGCTGCCATTAATCTGAGAACCTGCTGAGAACCTGCTTCGGTCCCCGATCGATCCAGCCCGAATACCGATGATCGATAGATTCTTCAGGGACGCGTCCATATTGATTTTAATGCCGCCCGCTGATTGAATTGCGTTAGGCTTGGTAGCCACTTGGCGGAACCTTTTTCAAGATTTACAAACCGGGCCAACTCGTTCCATACTTACGTCAAACTATATATAATTGAATATTTCTAATACTCAAAATTTTTTAATAAGTTTAACAGTAACTGTTTTATCAAACTAATGTGTACTAAGTGGCTATACAAGTGGTTTTATAAGAACGAAAATATCTAATTTATTTAGACGTTCCGCTAGTTTTATTAAAATTGATTCTTCACTCAATAAATTCATTTCATCATTTCCTATAAACAGTCTGCAAGTGGAATATTATTTCAACATTCATAAAAGAAAGGATCCAAAATCTCCCGACGAACTTCTCCCGGAACAGAGCATCCAAAGACCTAACAAATCAAACAAAATATTGTTCAAAGCGCCGCGTTGACGTATACCGAGCAATTTCCTCGCGAACGAAGCTGCACGCGGGTCCGTCGATATATGCGACGGAAATGGCGTCGATTCCGAGTAGAAAGCGTTCTTAAAACGAAGCCCGTGTCGCGGTTCCATCGCGAAGAACCAACAACCGTCCGAAAAACGTGTTCCGGTCCCTCCTCCCGGCGACTCCTCGGGCTTCTCTCGTTCGGCCACGGCGATCTTTAATCCGCGCCGGGGCGCGTTTCCGCTTCGTCTGCCTCCGGAACCCAAGGTCCGTGTGGAACCCGGTGGCTGCAAATGGTGTTGGCAGGCCCGGGTGACGCATGGATTCGATTCCTGGGAGCTCGTGATTCCGCTCGGTTAGCCCCGCGTCACTCCCAGCGAACCCCATTACCCTCCTCCACCCTCCCCCGACGCGGCCCCTTTGCCGCGCCGCGCGCTTCCATTCCGCTCGCTGTCGTGGAATCTGGACCTCGGAGCGTGGCTTACCTACCCGTCTATATGCGATCGCGAACACATACAGGGAGCTCCGCCGGCTACTGTTCATGGAAACAGGACGCTCGAAAGGATCACGGGAACGCGGATGATAGCATGATTCGGCGCCGAGGTCCGGCTAATGCGCTTCCAGCTGATCGGCGAACCGCCTAGCCCTTCGATTCCACCGCGTTTCCGGTCGATGTTGATTGTTCTGGACCTGGGGTGGGTTTGGATTAGGATTGCTGCGATTGGCTTGCCAAACGCTGGAAATAAGGGCGATTGTTACATATTTATTTCATGCTCTGAAATGATATAGTAAACTAATGTTCAGTAAAAAGCATTTATTTTCTTAACCACTTCAAGGATGAATTTTTATTGTAGGGAACAATCGATTTAATTATTTCCTTTTTACTTATCATGCATCTCATTTCATTCGACGAGATTTTGTTAATATTGCTGAGGGATTTTGTAGCGAATTTCAATTGATTCTCATTTTCCTTACACTTAGAATAATTATAATTTTAAAAGAACTAAACGTGAACATACGTGGCCGAGGGTGTGAAGAGGTTAACGACTTCAATCGGTTGGAAATGATGCAACAATATTTTTTAAATCGTTTCTTTTATTTCGCAGTAGATACATTTATTTATGACAGTTTCGAATCGATGGGGCAAAAATCGGGGACAGTCGATTCGCACGCGAGATCTCCATTTTCCCTAGTACGAGTCGAAGACAGTGCTCACGAACGAACGAACGAACGAACGAGCTCTACTTTCGAGAGCTATCGATTATCAGTCCCGCTCCCTGCTATTCCCTGTCCTTCAGGATCCACCGGTTCTTCCGGCGCCACCCCACCGACATTCATTAGCCACGGCAATGGCGAAGTAATTTAATTTGTCGCAGGATTTGTGGAATGTTAATGAAAACAGGACGGGCATCCCTGTATCAATTTCTGATTAAAATTGGCACGCTCGGTTCAACCGGCACGGTGCGTTGCTTGTATGAGCGTTCGTGACGAAAATAATAATTTCGGAGCTAATCAGTTTCCAACAAAGACAGCATAGTAATTTGTTAAAGGAAATAGAAAAGAAAATTATATGATTTCATACGAGGAATTCTTGCTTGCCATCTATCAAATAATCGAATATTGAGATTCTATAAGCGATCGTTCGTATGCAAGACTGTTCTCCGATTATGGCTGCATTTTTATTAAACAATTTCAAAGTCCGCAGCTCTGAAAAT
This sequence comes from Augochlora pura, assembly GCF_028453695.1. Classification (NCBI taxonomy): domain Eukaryota; kingdom Metazoa; phylum Arthropoda; class Insecta; order Hymenoptera; family Halictidae; genus Augochlora; species Augochlora pura. The sequence goes on along the minus strand of NC_135782.1, from coordinate 4,893,449 downwards.
CGCAATTCCCTGGGAGGTTAGGTAACACCGGTCGTCGGACGGCAGAGGAAAAAAAAATCGAAACAGCATTTCCGTGCGCAATTCGCGCTCGTCCCGGATGCTCATCAACAGCTGTACTCGCATTTGCAACAATGTCCAGCAGACAGAAGGGTTGAGATATCGGTTTGCACGTCGATGCTCGGAACGTGGAACCGGCTGGGGGTTTAGGGGTATGGGGGTGAGAGGGGAGGCTCGATGCTGAATGTTTGGAGAGGGTGGAACCAGGAATGAGGGTACCCGCTCACTCCGGTAATGGAATACCTTCGCCGGAGGAACGCAATCACGCTGATGTTTCGGAACCCCAAGGCTGCCACGAGGGATTTCCACGCTCATGAGCAGATCAGGCTTGCGTGTTGCTCCTCTGTCTCTCTTGTGTTCCACTCACGGGCTCCCGTTCCGTCTCGTTTCTCCAATTTCAGCTCCCTCCACGGCCGGCGTTCCACCTGTCAATCAACGATATCGCGCGGACCAAATTCTTTTTTCCGGGTACGATCCCGATCGGAGACTGATCGTTCCCTTATCGATGCTCCCCTCTTTCAGCGGGGGCCGCCATTCGTCACTTTCCTAACTACCAGACGCACTAATTGCACTCTGAACACACACGTATGCGCGCGATTCCTTGCTGCATTGTTGTGAATTCACATGTGCAACGATTAGAAATTTTTCATTCATTTCTTAGACGAGGAAGATACTTATTGTGCACCTTTATTTATTTGGGTGCCTCAGGTTTCATTACGAGAGAACAGAATTTTAAAAGAATAAAATTTAAAGAATAAAATTGATCATTTTCGTAGAATTTTATAGCTTGTTTCTATGCATATTTTTATTAGAACTTGATACAATATTTAATATCTAGTTTTATAGGGACTGTCGATTTTAAGCATTTATATCAAAATGAATAGATCACATTTAAACCAATGAAGCTATTTAAAAATTTCAATTACATTTATTAAGGATGGAAATAAATGTTTATTAAGCTTCTGTTTCCTGCAGCCAATGAAGACAATTATTATTTTCTATAAAGATTTATAGTCTAGTCAAGTGTTTCTAATGGCACTGTACACATTAACATTATCTATTAGCAACGTTATCAGCAAATCTTATCAGTAAAAGACAAAAGCAGGAAAAGGCGTTGGCAAAGATGGAAGCATTAACTGAGGACCGGAAGGGGAAACCAGCAAGTGGTTCGAAACTTTCTGGCAGTGCATTCTTGAGGAACTGATCGAACACATTAGCCCCTGTAATTCCAGAAAATGTCTGATCCCGTGCCAACGCTAACTGCATCGGCGTCATCGTAAATATATAAAGTATCTGTTAACCATTTTGCCCTATAGCAAAGACACTATACCGAATCTACTATTAAATCTAAATTGAAACAAAATTTGATTTGTCTGCTATCAAAGTCCAGGAATAAAATTAAATCGAATCCTTCAAGAAATAAAAATTATTTTATAGTATCAAGGAAATGATTAAGAAAAAAAAAGCACTAATCGATGAAAACTGTGAGATAAATCGTAGCGATGGTAGTTAACAAACAAAATCAATTAAACCGGTCGAAGAAAAATCCGGCGAACTCGAAACAGCAATTTTTCTCCCAGTCGAGAATCTTTTTCATAGATTGCCATCCGCGCGCGGACGAATTCCGCATTCCGGAAATCGCGGAGCGTTACCGTGGGTCCCGCGCGGGTCGTCGAAGCCCCCTAGGGCGACATAACCTCACTCTCCCACACCCCCTCCCTACCCCGGCTCGGAACACCACGGAATCTCCGTTCCCTAAGTCTGGCCCGGGCAAAGTTATGAATTCTTTCGAAAATCTTCGCCCGGTGATCCTTCGAAGTTGAGCGGTCGACGGGGATCAAAGAAGTTGCCGGGATGCAGGGGGGTGGAAAGGGGTGGATCAAGTTGCCTTAGGATGAAGCCTCGCCGGCTTTCGGCTCGCGGGGGGTGGTTCGTGGAAGGAAAAAGAAGAGGAGCGACCGAGAGGGGGCTGGTGGAGAGAGGCCACGAGCTGTGCGCGTCGAGGAGTTTTTGGCGAGAAGAATCCGGGGTGGTGTCGATCGGGGTGCGAGGGAACGGAAGGGGGGAGGGAAGCGAGATCGACGGAGGGAGCTGAGAGAATCGTGGAGTTTGAGACGATTACGGGTGGAGGAGGAGGGGGCCGCCGCGACCAAGCCACGCGGAATACAAAGCAGCGACCGAATGATAGAAGAAGAACGGGGTGGCATAGGGTGGCGGGGAGGGTGGCGGTGGAGGCCGGCTAAACGGAGGAGGACCAGTCTCCGGAAAAGAACAGACCCCCTGCCGTCTATTCAAACCGCGGATGAGTTATTGCCGCGGATAATCTCTAAATATATTTATTTTCGACTTTCTACACGGCGTCGCGCCTTTTTTTTTTCCTCGGGCTCTCTCGGGGGCCGAGACCTTTTTGGAATCGGTCGCGGGCAACGCCGGTCCGGGACCCGATCGCGTCTAGTTTCGGGATTATAAACGAGCGACGCACATGTTTCCAGAGGTAAACCAGAAAAATGACTGTCCGCCACACGCTTCTGTCCGGTTATCGCGCGCCGGATTCCGCTCGACGCGTTCGTGAGAGAATGCCCGGGCATTTTTAACTGCTCGAGACACCGACGATCTGCGCGCGGCTCCTGGATCGAGGTTGAGAACCTGGGTAGAATATACTTTCAACATATTAACAGGTGCAACAGAAATCTGGACTGTATGGTAAGACTGTGTACGTTTAGGTTTAGATATGTACCATTTTAGGGGGATTAATTAACATATGCAGAGTTTATAACAAGGTTATTCCTCTCAAAAATGTATCAGAATATATTTACGTCGATATACAATTTAATTTATTAACTTATTCGTCATATTTGTTAATCTACTCCTTCCAAACACCTTGATCTTCGTTGAAATTAATATCTAAGCAGCAGACTCAAAACGATTCGAGACAAGTCATCAGGAAGTTAATTAACTTACCTTCTTAAAATTGCTGAGGTCATAAATACTCTTTCATGAATAACGATTGGATATATTTCTTAACGCATGCAGACGTTGTAATAAAAATAACGAAAGGTCTAAATGAACGCAGTCTTTCCAACGTTACAAAACAACGCGCGTTAACAACTTTTTGGGATCGTCGATGTAATACGTTGAGCTTGTCGTTTAAAGGCTTTTCACGAGCAAGTTGTCTAAACGATAAGACCTGTTGTCGACTCGCCGTATAAAAGCAGGCATTGGCAAAAGGCCGGTATACATTTCACCGTTAACAGGTTCCAGGGCGAGCGGTTAATAGCGACGCGTTTTAATACCGTCGAACGCGTCTAATCGGACCATCCGATCGCTCCAGTTGCCCGGTGAAAGGTTCGATAAACTATTATTTCAACGCTCGGATAGCAATGCAACCTGACGAGTGCCGCTTCCTCGCTTTCGTGGCAGGCTCGCTTTGATCTCCCGCGAACGCGACACGGTGCGAAGGTGCCCGGGCTTGTTAACGGTGAAAGATTTTTCCTTGTCGGCCGGTGTACCGATTCGCCGAACTATAATTAAACGGAAATCGTCTCTTGTTGAAAACCGTGTAGAAACATCGTTCAGCTTGTACGAGATAAGATCTGATTTCTTTTCCCATTTCTTTTCACCCTTGACCTTACCTCTGGGTGAACACTTTGTCATATTTTAATTAATAAGATTCGAGATGAAAATGTTTAGTAATAACCTGTTCAGTATGTCTGTTATACCGTTCTTTCATGGTAAAATAAAATTCTGTACTCTTCTCAAATATATTTAAGCATTGAAGTAGATGGAGGCACACAAATAATAGATAAAAATTGTCACAAAATTTAGGCAAAATAAAATTAAAAAGCTAAGCTGATTGCCCACTTAAAATTATTAAGATTAGCTTAAAAATTAATTTCCAAGTCTGAATAAATAATTTTATCGTTCATAAATGCGAGAAACACTGTTGAGAACTACAGTGGTGAAATCATTGATGAAAATGGCACCGCGAGGAGTTAATATGTCGCAAAGAAATTTTCCAGCTGAATATCATAGAGAACAGCGTAACGGCGATTAAAACGAGAGTCGAATTAATATCTCGTCCGTCATAGTCGAAAAACGGACCTAAATCGTTGTCCCCAGGCCGCGATTGCGGCTTGGATTCGCATCAGGCGTCGCGGCGGCAACGAAGCGGGCCCCGGTGCACGCTTAATCGATGCAGTAATTAACTCGGAAGATACAGAGCAAGATACGGACCCGATACCGGATCAGTAATTACCAGCGACGCGATACTAAAAAATTCAACGTCCTCCAAGATGGACGACGGGGCCGCACGCCATGTCCCCGGGGCTCCACGGCCGAGTGACACATCCCCTGAAAGGTCTCCTCTCTTCCAATCCGTTGTACCGACCCCTTAAACCGAACTGAATCGAACGAGAACGCCACCCCTACCGAACTCACGCTGTAGCTACAACACAGCGCCCGGAGAGCGCCGGAGACCTACTCGTATTATCCACAGTGACAGGATGGCGGAGTTATTAATGGCCGCGACAGTGACAAATGACGAACTGTCGGCGCAAGCAAGACTGATATGGCGGGCTTCGTTTCCTCTCTTCTCTTCGCCTTGCGAGCCCGTCTCCTTTCTCCCTCTCCTCGTTGATTCCCTCGTGGTCTTCTCGTTCATCCCCCTCCAGCCCCACCGGCGTCCTCGGCTCGACCTTCTGCCGCGTTTCCACCACCCTTCGACGAAACTTTGCCTCTCTACCTCGTGTCCAAACAACCACGGATCTTCGGCCGATACTTTTCTACTGATATCAATGATCGGGGGTTCGAAGGTGGTCCCAACGGTGGACACAGCCGATCAGTGATATCAGATCGGGTTTCTGGGATTATGGGAATCCGAGATACCTGCCTCCCTTTTTACTCGGAATTGTTTTCCTGTTGTCTTCCGGTGGGCGAAGGATGCTGGGTAGAGTGAAGATCTTTAGGCGATTCGTCACTTTTCTGGAATAATTATTATCGTTTAGATTCCTAAGATTCTGTTGTGTTAATTGTAGTTGGGATTCAGACATTTAAGGGTTGAAAAGGAAAGATTAAAGTAAAGATAAAATTAAGTCTTTTATAACTGATGTCTCCTTCGAGATCTCTTTCGTTGTCTAGAAAACTCTTTGCAGGAAAAATTACGAAAATTAATGGATTTATGATAGAATTTTAGACTGTGATTAACAATAAACCTGCCGAACACTAAATAAATATTCACCACGTGTTACCTTATAAGAATAAAAAAACTAAACTTATTCAAACGTCGTACTATTTCCGTTGTGATGTTTTAAAAATTGTCATGTGCTACAATTTTAAATCGTTTAATAACTTTAGTGTTCACATTTTTTTTCTTTTTCGAGATCCCTAGCACCTTATGGCAGATCAGGATCACGAAACGCAGAAGGCGAAAGGAGTCCAAGTTTCCCCGTCGAACGGCCGATATTCGCAGGTACGTTCTCCCGTTGATATTCGACGAAACGAGGATGATACTTTGATGAAGGGCTCGCGGCTGCTCTGGATGTCAGGTGCTGCCCGGCTGCCGGCTCTAATTAAAAAGCCGTGTTGGCATCAGCGAGCGCGGCGTTGGCGGCCGGGGCGCAGCTCGCATAACCTCTTTTTTCCGGCCGCGCTTTTTTTTTTCCATTTTTGAAATGGCCCCGGCGCAACGCTTACGTAATACCAACAAGCCGGGGGCCGCGCGTCCACCCTCTGGACCGCCTCCGCGACCCCCGCGCGGACCCTCTTTTCCCGGCCGTTGGTCCGCGACCAAACGAGCTCTCTCTCCGCGGTGTTAACGTCCACATGTTCGGTGCTTTCACAATAACTCTCCCCCGTAGCTCTCGCAATTCGGACACAATAAAAACTCCAGCGAGACAGTTTGGCGGGCAAGTGTGATGAAAGGGCTTTCGCGAAAATTTTTTTTTTCGCACGCCGCCGCCGACGCGATCCGGCTCCGCGCCCCTCGCCCCACCCGCTCCTCTCTCTTCTTCGGCGCATATATATTTATTTGCGTATGTATTTCTCTGTTTGCGAGGCTTTTTTTTTTTTTTATTTTGGCTGTCGGAGGCTCGCTGTTGTCAGTTCGCCGGGGCTTTTTTTCCTGCCGGGCCGATTTTTTAATTGCCCGCCGGAATACTTGAAACGCGGACGCGCGGGAATGCTTGCATCGCGCGCAGACGTGACGGACGATGGATGCCCTGCCCGGGCAGCGGTGCCCGATGACGAGCGTTTTGCGAATTTGCTGTTTTGAAAGCCCGGCCTTTGACGCGGCTGTCACGCGGCCGCCGGCTTGATCGATACCGGGCGATAAAGCCCGATCGAGGCCGGAATGGATCGCTGAACGCGACCGCTTATGCTCTGCAGTCGAAGGACTCTGAGGGATTGGGAGACACGGTGGGGCCTCGTGTTTTCGGGCCTTCCTGCTGGCTCGGGGCTGATCATAGAATATCTATTCCGCCTCGGTCGCCAAAATATTCGATACGTTTTTAAATTTTCGAATATATTTTAATGTCCACGGTAATTGCAATTTAAACAGAAAATTTTAACTATTGTGTTTGCACTGTTAACGTCGACTCTGTAGTCGGCAGAGCAAGGAAGGCAGACTTGCCGTTTTCCGCGTTAAGGGTGCCATAGCAGGGGCGTTCGACAGCCGCCATTGTTCGGTTCCAAGGTCCAGCTGATCCGCAAGTCCGCATGCCGAGTGTCAGCGGTGTCCCGAGGATCGTGCACCGGAATACAAACTCTTACAATGGTGCATAGGATATTTCGTACCTTTTAACCCGATTGCTCCAGTTCGGCCGACAAAAGGGCTCGCTAACGATTGTATAGGGACTCCTGACGGGGATCACAAGGACAGCGTTAAGTTCGGAAAGGATTTCAGCTTCACGCTGCGACCGACCGTGCCGATTCTACGGGCACCGCGCCCAGCTACGACCTTCGTTTCCTGCGTCACGAATAGCGAAAAGGACGGCCATAAATCCCGCCAAGGTCACTGACTTCCACATCCTTTCAGTTTCCTGTTCCTCTTGCACCGGCGCTCGTGAAATCGTTGCGCATATCTGGTTCAAAGTAACCCGGCCAACGAGCTACTCTTCCTGCTTCCTTTTCCCTTTATCCTGGGACGGGCGACGGGCTGAGTGCGCCATTACGGCGCGGTACGCGTCAGAAATTCCCTCGTACCCGGACTCTTCTCGCTTCCAAAGTTCTCGCTTCCACGGGAATTTTGCCGTGTTAACGAAATCTCGGGGAAAATAAAGGCTGCTCGCCGATAAACAGCTCTTAACCGAGAAAATCGGTTCCAGCGATACTTTTACCGTCGTATTACGGCTTTGGACTGCGATTTGATTTTCCGTGAAATATCTTCGCATTTCAGGAAAGCGTAAAAATACTCGTCATTGTTAAAGTGTAGATTTTAGGTAAAAAATGACTGCTATGACATACTTTCAACCCGTCGAAATTTTTAACCCTTAACTATAGGCATAGGAACTTCTGAGAAGAGTACTCATACGGAGTCAGACAGATTTTCACTAAAATATATTATTTATAAAATTAATATAATACTAGGTTGTAGATAGAGAAGAAATGTAATATACGTGCTGCACATTTTATAGAAAAGAAACCACGCCTGCAATTAAAGATTAAAAAGCTATATGAACGTCAGTGTGTTTCTTGTGTCACATAATCACTGCCAAAGATTATTATTTTGCTGAGAAATTCGTATTTGTGCTTTCTTTCTTCTTAGCTGAAACAAATGATATACTTCCATTGGAAGTACACGCACTTCTCCAATGTCTGTCAGAGTTAGGTAACGAATTGCAATAAAAATTATAGGTCGCTAATTTAGAGGCGTCGTTGGTTGTTTATTCGGTGACGAAGGAGAACCAGAGCCGAGATAAATTCTGGAACGGTGAGTTTCTTTTCTGGTAACGATATCGGGTTAGAATTTCGCGGAAAATAGCTGCAGGCACAAGAGCGTGGGAAGGACAACAGGAAGCATGGCCGAAGAAATCATGAAACTCACGAGCTCCGGCGGTGCGATCGCAGCCGGGGGATGACGGGGGCGGTGCGGGGCGGACGAGGGAACCGGGAAACGGGGCGAGAGCGCATTCTGCAAGACGAACGAGGGGCGAGGAAAAAAAAATATCGAGTGCGATTTATCAACGGCGTTTCTTCGGTTGCTGACTCTGTACGAATTTTCGCCGTATTCCAGCGATCGCGAGAAATGTTGACCCCTTGTCCCTGTCTATCAGAGCGGGCTCGCCGTAATCGATAACCGTTCATGCGTGCGATTCTACGGAAGTTAATAAATTCGACGGTAGCTCCGTTCTAGAATCAATTTTATCTATCCGATACTTACTGATTATTAATATTAAGCCTGCTTTGCAATGCAATTATGGGCTTCTTATTTTATAATTTTTCAATTTTATGGATTTTGGAGACTTTTATATAAGATCATTCAGTTACAATTATATCATTGGAGCAGAATTTGTAATAAAAATTTTAGAAAATAGAAGTTAATTCCACCTTGTTATTTTTACGAGAGAATGGCTATATGTATTAATGTGGTACGTTTAGCATTAAAAAGACTTCAGAAAAGTTTGTAAAAATTGTGAAGAAGGTCATAGTGAATAGTATTAATTTTATATAATAGCATTGCGATTTTAATCCTTCTCACTTTATTGTCTTTTATTAAAGGACAGAACATGCTGGTAATTAAAGAACCTCCAAATATTAAGACATTAAGCGATCCACAAAATTTCAGAATATCGTCCATTGTTTTCCTGTTATTAAATAATTTTGCTAGCTAATATATTTTCCTTGTATAATGAAAAATGGAGAAATAGATCAAATAAGATTATAAAACAGTCTTATACAAAATCCTAGAATTATTCAAAGAACTTTTTTTAGCTCGTTTCAATTTTCTGGCAAGTGACCAGAGAAAACCTTAAAATCCAAAGGGTCAATTAAAGCACAAACGAAGCCCCTATGTCAGTCACAGCTTCGCTGAATCATCCGGCTCGCCCGTATAGTCTTCCCAACGAATCAAGTTCGTAGAGGCTCGCAGCGTCGACGATCGCGAATGCGAACGGTGCGCGGCAACCGCCCGCCGTCTCCGATAGCCGAAACGGAAGCCGGCGTCGTCGACGTCGAATTACCAAAGCGTGAAAATCATTTCTGGTCGATCCGGCGAAGCATTCAGCCCGGTCTTGCAAGCTTCTACGCGGCCGATAAACGTGATTTATACGGGCCGGCGATATTCTCGAAATTTTCACCGGGTTCCTCGAAGGGGGGGAGGAGGCGATGTTGCGGCCGCGATGGTGGCAGGAGGAGGCACGAGGTGGAGAGAGCCAGGAGGAAAGAGGTGAGGCCGATGGTCGATGGAGGATAGGTTCATCGGGCCGTGTTCCACGGACCAACCCCCCGTCGATCCGACGTTTCGTTCGGCCGCGACGCGGAAGCGAAGGGAAATAAATTACACGGCAGCGTCCAACGGCTACGTCTAGTCCGCTTCACCCTCCGCAGGCCTCCGAGAGGACTCTCGCTCTCTCTCCCCTTTCGTCCTTCCTCCTCAAGGCTCATCCGGCCGTCCTCCCCCTCCTCCGCCGGCGCATCCACCCACCCGTGGATCGTGGATCGTATCCTCCTCCTCCTCTTTCCTCCTTCCTCCTTCCTCCTTCCTCCTTCCTCCTCCTTCCTCCTCCTCTTCTCCTTTTCCTGTCTGCCGCGTCTTACCTTCATCGTCGAGCCTCGCTGCCTCACGGCTCTCGCCACGGAAAGCTCGACCAATCCGGAGGTTATTAATGCTTTTTAATTTCCAACCGTTCCTACCGAGGGTCCCCCTCCCGACCCAACAACCCCCTCTTTAAACAAATCGCGCAATTCGAATAGATCATGGAATTTGGTCAGCATTTGCTACGATCTTGTCCACTCGGTCACCAAAAAGGCTACAAGTTCGCGACTTTGGGGACCATTCAAGCCGATTGCGACTATTAGATCGTTGGCGTGAACCTTTAGAAACTGATTCAGCAATATAGACACCTTAAATTGTTCAGAGGCGTTGTCTTTTTAATTTATAGTCGCGGACACGCGAAGCTTGGAAGCTGTTTAGGTAATGCGGATATTTTAAGCTGTTTAAAAGCGTGTCGTTTTATATTTTATAAACATATTTTATCATAATACATAAATATACATAATATATACATAAATATTTTATCTTTTTAATTCGTGAAAGAAGCATCAAGAGTTTGTTAAGCTTCTCTAAGCTGGTTATACAATTAGACACCTGAAACTGTGTAGAACCACGTCGTTGAACTGCCGCTGGCTGATACGTCATCTTTTTATTAGCTCAGTCATCAGGAAAACGATAAACAATTACGCTAACACCTGACAGCGAATTGTGTCACCGCGGACATCGTACAAGCCCGGTCATTAATTGATCTCGCCGAGGTCTTTCCCAAGATTGGACGATCTATCATCCACCTCGATATCCCAACGTTAGATAACAAAGAACTGGTGTCTATAACGAGCAGGAGAACGACCGTCGGCCATTAGAAACTTTCAGATATTGAACATGATGTATCTATTGATCGAGGATCCGCGGGACGTAATTGCTCAATTGAATTCGCGGCAACGTGTCGAACGGACTGACAAGTCAACGGAGAAATCAAACAATGTCCACGGAAATAGTTGTTCGACGAACAACCGGCAGACTTCGCAGCCACGATCGTAAAGAACGAACGAAAGTTGCCAATTTGAAACGTGCGATATAAGGTATGCGCATCTATCAGAATATCAAGCCATTACGAAGTCGGCAGAGGCAGACGGACGACCTCGTCGTTCTCCGGCGAGTTTTCCAACGCGGCAACCGCGGTCCAATGATTGATTCGTCCCGGATCATTGACGATGTCACCCTGAGCATTTGCCGCGGACCGAAGAGAAACTTTCGGCTGGTCCGGAACGTTATCATTAAGAACTCATTATTCAAATTCGAGCTTTTGCATACTTAATCATGGCCGCGCATGTAACCACCGCCATAGAGAGACGGTCGACGGGAGGAGGGGGGAAGGGGGTGGCGAAGGAGAGAGGAGAGGAGAGGAGATAGGGTGAGAGGGGTAGAGAAGGAGGGCCAAGCTGCCAGAGATAAAGCATAATATCGCGATTCCCGGCAACGTAATGATGATGACCGGCTTGCCGCCGCATGGATAGCCAGGTAAGGGCTGCGTTCGCTACATAATATGCGTAATGTGAAAAGAGGCCATTTTCTTCGGCGAGGGGCCCCGGCGAAGGCGCGAGTAAAACAACCGGGGCCCCGGTAAATTCGTGTTATCAGTGGTAAAGGAGAGCGTGCCCAGGGCCGCGGCGTGGCCCCTGGCCCGGTACCCGATGAAGTTGCTAAAGCGTACGCGCACTTAGGCGACCCGTGAAACACGTGAAATTATTCCTGAAAGAAGCCTCGGACCGATTGAGTTATTTTGTAGTTCCATTTGCCATGCCTCGGACGATGATCCATTATTTTAAACTTTCTGCCACGGTGAACGCTCTACTGGGTGCTCTTGAAACAGCTCTGGACTTAGACTTAGCACGTCGATTTTTATAGGCGCGGATTGGAAAAATCTTGTCGACACGGTGTTTGCAAAATGTTCAGAAATAGTAGCTAGAATTATGTAAATACTTTGCAATCGGTTCTACTTAACAAGCTTCTCATTACAGCAATATGAACATGACCGTATCTAGAAAATCTACCTGAAAGAAATCATGTTCGACAAAGTAAAAGAATAACTTTACGTCTATAAACGAATGTCATTTCTATTAGACTGATCTTTGGCATAACTTTTCCGGATAGTAATCTTGAAAAGAAATTCTTAAGTAAAGGATATCTATTATCCCTAGAATAAAGCCGACATTCTCAAAATACTGAAATTGGTCCTCAAAGTTAAAATTCATTTCACAGAAAAACAGATCCCGTCGGATGAAACAACTTCTTTCAGCAACGAAGACTTTGAAGCGACTTCCTCGGCAACAGCATTCGATCAAAAATTGTTGTGCCAGGTGTCGCGGAGCGTTCTATCAAGTAGCCGGAGTCGGAAAAAATGGCGTCCGTTGCGGCTCGTAACGTCTCGAGCCCCGAGTTACGGCCTACGACAGATAATTACTTTCCTTAGCAGCGCGCCCAGCCACCGCGGACAGTAATTAATAGTTCTTCCTGTCCCGCGAAAGACGTCCCGCGCTTTGGTGTCTCCGGCGCTCCCATCTCGAGGATACGAGCTCACTAAGCCGAACGAAAAAAAAGATATTCGTCGAGGATGGAGGAGACGCTTCGTGGAAACATCTTTTTCGAGAACTAGTGTTAGGAATCTTTCACCGGAGGATTTATCCTGTCGCGTTGACAGCGCTGATGAAAGAATCTCTCGTCGATTCTTTGACGCTTCAGATTGGAGATTCTTGAAGTCTGTAATGTTCTATGTGTCTTCTGATGAGTGGATTGCGGAGTTTAGGTACTTATGGAAAAATTGAGTGAGGGAAATATAGAGCAAGAGGAAGAGGCGACACATTTCATGGTGGCGATGCATTATTGCAAACCTATGTGTTATTGCATATGTTTGAAGTTTCTTTTAGTTTGCGAATTTGATATATAATTTCCAAATGGTGGGAATAGAAATTATTGTATCTTAGTCTTTTAGAAGATATAAAATCCAGATTTTAGACTACAGAATATCCTTATGATTGATCTACTGAAAACTAAAATTCGCTTAAAATGGATCGCTGAAGAAGATATAAGGTTTCAGCACCTGCTTGCATCTAAATCTTAAATATTTCTCAAGTTCTTTAATTTTCTAAAAATCTCCACAATGTTTCAAGATTCCCAGGATGCCGCATTTGCAAAAATACGCGACGCGCAAACGATGACAGATCGCCCGATGCATCCGCGGGCCATTTCGAGCACGCTCCCAACCGGCGTAATTGCCGCGGCAGCAAGATGGCACGGTAAAAGCAGATTACGAAAGCAAGGCATCTCCGTAGACGCCGAGGTGTCACCGTACCGTCCATTACCATCGCCATCATCCCCTACACATCCCCGTCGGTCGAACCCGCGACGAGGAATTACCCAAAACACGCTTGGCGCTCGTTGAACACAGATACCGTTCCCGTCTTAGGTAGTTGGCCACGGTGGTCGAAGGACGGTCGGTACACGTCGGCTCGTCGAAGGGTTCACGGGCAAACAGCGTCCCCGATTCATCACTTGTCCCCGCGGCGGGCTTAATTAATACCTAAAAATCCGGGCGCGCATTCTCGCGGCGGATGCGCCGGCAGGCGGACATGTTTCCCGCACGGTTATCTCGAGTACAGCGCCGAGACGTGTTCCGCTCATATTCCCGGCCCGTGTTTACCGTGTCTCGACCGTGTCGAAAGCCCATCCCCTTTCAGTGGATCGTGGGGCCCACGGGGACCGTTCCACCGGCCTCTCTTCTCTCTCTCTCTCTCTCTCTCCCTCTCTCTCCCCCTCTCCTCCCCTCCATCTTCCACTCTTTTGAAAAATCGACCGAACGGAAAACCGCCTCTCCGAGGGACCGGCAGGACGTGTTCGTCTTCTCCTCGAATTCAGCGACGAACCCCCTCGGAAAGACGAGAAACGTCCCCAACGACAGCTGCCTTATACTTCTCGGGAAGAAGCGTCAGTTTCTGGACGGGAGAGAAAAAGCGATCGGTGACGTTTGATGGATCGCGAGTATCGCGCGTCACGGGAGTCACTCTGTTTTTCCACGGGCCAGACCGCAGCCCGTCCCTCCCGTCCCTCTCGTCCCTCCCGGCCGGGCCTGGCCCCGGGTTTTCTTAGCTGCTGCTGCTGCTGGCTGGCTGGATAGGGAGAAGAACAAAGACATCAACGCTGATGGATGCGGCCGAGCAGCTCGGGCTCCTCCTGTATTGTCTCTCTGTTTCCTCCCGAGCTTTGATCGCTTTAGGAGATCAAAGAGATCTCGTCCGCGATGATTCTCCGGGAAGCTTTGACCTTCTCTCGCGGTGTTTCTTCTTGTTTGGACTTTTCGGGGTTCGCGGCGGGGAGAAAAATTGGTCGTCGCGGAGCCAAAGGGATCCCGGAGGATGATTAAACGGCGGGGATGATCGAAGCTTTTTGAGAGACACATGGTTATACGACTGATGCTGTGGGATCTCTATTTGAATTCCTTCAACAATGGCTGCCGCAAATAGTGTTGCTAAAACCAATCCGCGCGTAATTCAATTGATATTTTTTATCAGAAACTGGTGTGTATTTAATTTGCAGAATAATATTCTTAATATAAAATTACTTGCTTTAAATCAACAAGCCATTTAAGAAATCTTGAACTCTATATCTTTCTATGAAAATATCTCAGTTTATATAATTAATTATTTACATGTTTTATAAAGTCATACAAGATTTTAAAAATTAAAATGTCCTGAAAACTAGTAACTATTATAAAAAATGTCAAATGATTAATTTTCAACCCTCTTCCAGTGTTAAACTCACCAACTATCTCCTGCGCGCGTTTCATACGATTTAAATAAAAGTGCCCTAAACCATTGCATGCAATTACTTTCTCCCGGCTCGACGGTGTTCATAATCATCTCTAAAGACGCAAAGCAATTCGTCTGCGACGCCGGCCGAAAAGCTGTTCTTTAAGAGAGCCGGAACGAGCACGGCCGACGATTCATAAGACGGCGACGTTTTGTTCTCGCTCGGAGCGCATTGAACACCGATTAGAACACCGAGGTAAGACGGCGATCAATTATGTTCGCGGGGCACGAGTCAGCGCGACCGCGCTGGAAAGAATCTATTATTAATAGGAAGTAATATGGGGCGCAACGTCGCGGCGCGGGACGTTTCTAATGTATAATAACGCCGGCCCCCGGATCGCCGGGGCCCCGGTAATCCAATTTCGATGTTTGCTTTTTTCGTGACACGCGTGATAAAGCAGTGTACCCGAGCGTGGACATGAGAAATCGCGGCCATATTGTATATGTGCCTGTGAGTGACTGCCTACCTCACCGTCTCGCGATCCATACGCCGTGATTAATCAATGACGGCCATTGGAAGAATGTCTTCGGGTTTGTATTTGTCACTGGCACGGATCCTTTGAGGCCGCCACGCTGCGGGGGATTGGACCCGCGTGAAAAAGGAGAAGGATCACGGAATCGATCCCTCGTTGTAAACGCGGCACGCGAAGAAAATTTTCGTCGAATTATTCCGCGTTTCCCACGGGAACGAAAGGATCCTGATCGAGCTTAAACGGCGACCGCGAACCACCCCGTTTGCTGAATTAACTTATCCAAATATCTATTCTCCTAGAAACTATGAACCAGCAATTTTTACAATTCTTAATAATTAACGCAATTGTAAAAACTCATTGAAGATTTCATTTCATAGCTCGCAACGAAGCACGCTGAAAAGAGAATTTCTCTTCGAAAGAAAACCGAGCGAAAATCAGACGGACGTCCAGTAAAGCGATTAAAGCCGCGTAAATGTGCAATAATTCGGTAGAGGGGCGGGCAACAATGTTTTTAACGGCTCGAAAAAGCTGGCAGGCCCGGTACTTAACCGCTCCGAACATCCTTCTTGCCAGCGCAACGCGCGCCTCGTGCATGCTGCATGCGATGCTGCATCCTATTGTCCTATCTTGCAGCTTGTATTTGGCACACGCAAGTGTGCTTCAGGAACACTCGACGCTGGGCGAGAAGTTTGCATAAACGAGACTGCCGGTGTCAGCGCGGGACACCAGGCAGCCCGAAAATAGAATATATAATATGAAGAATATCTGTAACACGGTCGAGGGTCTAATAAACAACGTGCTTGTCGCACGAACACGTTTGTCGTAACTTTTCCTTTTCTCGTCCAGCCCGCCGATAATTTCCTTCATTCACCGTGCACAATTGCCCCGCTGAAAGCTGAAACTGGAGACGGAGCCTCGGATCATCGTTTAAACGAATCTCGTCGGATGAGCGTAGGGAAAATGACCTTAATCGCTCGCCGTGTTTTGATGTGTCCGACAAGTGACGGAGATATTTCCTAATGATCTGTTAAGCGTGAATGTGTTTTGTTTTTTTGAACGCTTTAACGATGGCGCTATCAATCTCAAGAATTTCGTAATATTGATGTATTTTATTTGAGTAAATTAAACCTAAAAAGCTCAATTTTATCATGTCGTAAATTGTTGTAGAAATTATCGGATCTGATACTAATTGTATGGATAACGTGACAGTGAAAGTGTTAAATTGGAAGATAATTCTATTCTCTGTCAGATGCACAAGCGCTATGCTTCTCTAGCAACCAAATGGTGCTAATTTCTATAAATCTGGACCAACCCTCGGTTCAGAGTTGCTAGGATTTAGGATTCGATATCTAGCATCAATTTTATTGGCAAGCGGTAAAAATAGCGAACACGAGCGATCAACCCCGATCGAGCTGTCGTTATCAGCTAGCCCAGGACTCGGTCCCCGGTCCCCCAGACTTTCGAGGCTGAGCCCGCGCTCGTGCAGCGATTCTAATACGCGAGACATCAGAAGCGATTCATCTAGCCGGCGCTTCAATACGAAAACTGTCGGCGTCAGAAGTGGCTGGGAGAGGCGGCGAGGGGGTCGTCTGGCAGGTACTATCGGGCGGTAGCCGAGACTGAGCTTTTGCACGGTTAGCGCGATTCGGATGGCGGCGCCACGAACCGCCATTACTCAACTATTCACTCGGTAACGCAATCATACGTCACAAAGGCCTTTCATTTGCAAGCGCATTGTGGAAACCCGGCGATATTAATTGCCGCGGCTCGTTACCCTCTCCGAGCCCTGCCCCTCCCCGTCTCCCCCCCCCGCCCCCGGCCGCCGCCGACTGCTCCGTGCCCCCCCGCCGCCCCCCGCGCCCCCCCCCCGGGGCCCCCCTTTCCCCCGGTTCCCCCCCCCCCCCCCGCCTGGCAAACCACCCTCCGAAAGCCCTCCAACGCCACGTGAACCCAGGGCTATTCCCCGTATTACGTATTCCGGTGCCATGCGGCGGCTCTGTCCCGCGTTGCCAGCGACAACCCTCGCTTCCGACCCGAACGCCACCCCCGCGCGACCCTCCTCCACCCGGACTCCGCGGAGCAGTCTTTCTAAAGCATTCTTGCGCCTGACAAATACGTCGTCCGAGGACGACGCGGCCAAGGAACGTGACTGCCTCCTTTTCCGCTGGCGAGCGCCGCGTTCGCGAATATTAATTTTTTGCGGCGGCGAGCGGCACCGAGGGGGTGGCCGGAGAAGAATGGGGGCGCATCAGTCGCCGGGAAATTTTTTCGGAATTTTTCGACCGACAGCGACGCTTGGAGGGTCTAACGAATTCGCGGTTTCGGTGGTTTGTGGATTCGGGTGGGTTTTAGGGGATGTTTTCTACATTAAGTGTTAGAGGTGTCTTCTGGAGGGATTTTAAATTGCTGAGAAAATACTCAAGACTTCTCGCAATTGGATGAATTCAAATTCGAACCCTTAATTCTTGAGATTAAATTTAAATATTTTATATCACAGTAATCTAGATGTATATATTTGAAATAATTGAACTATATTACGGATTTATTATAGTTTCTATATTTGCAGTAATGATGTTTAGATATCAGTGTATTAACCCCACTCAGTTTTAACCAAGTCATCGTTAATATACTTTAATATAATTATTGAAAAATTCGTGTAAGCCAATATTAACTCGTCAAGCTTGCAATATTTCACCATAAATTAACTACGTTGAAATCAAACAATATTTACCGATACAATAACTAGCAATAATTGACATCTCGGTTCCTGCAGTTCTGTAATTTTTAAACACGCGAGAGCTCATTCAATAAAACTATGCGTTGCAATAATAAGTGAGCCTAGGTTACAATTCAACGATAAATCGTCTGGATCACGGGTGACGGTTCACCCCCGCGGATTTTAAAGCAGATATGGCGCAATTAACATGCAGGATCGGCGAACGAGAAAAAGGTCAGACCTCGAGAGTGACGCGTAATGTCCAACCAATCACCGGTTCGGCAAACGTGTCAGCCGGCTGACAGGAATCCGCTGCAACGCAAGCTTATAATTTATCGGATCAAAAAAGGTGGATGCAAAACGTATGGGTTTTGCATCAGACACAACAAATAAATATACGGATTTGTTGGTGAGTCCTCGCCTAACAGATTTACCCGCGGAACATCAACGGAATCTGGCGCGCACGCGCCGGTCCCCCCCCGGCCGCCTGGAAACACAATATTTACGGGAATCTCTCGTCACATTGTCAATATATCTTATAACTAAATGCACCGGCAAATTGTTTATCGCGACATCATGAAAACGGCCCGCTGATTTACATGTACCGCGGATAAACACTTTCGATTTTTCCACGGTTGTTGTTTTTAACCGTTTCGTCGGTGACGTGCTCACAATGATCTCATAATTATTGCAGAACAGGTAGAATACATTTTAATACATACATTAAAATTTTCAAGCTTTAAAAATTTCAATTAGTTTTCGATAAAATATATTCTTCTATTTATATATTATATTCGAGTGAATCAGGGCCTGGTTCTCAGTTGAGGGTCACCATTGCTGCAAT
The DNA here is from genome assembly GCF_028453695.1 of Augochlora pura. Classification (NCBI taxonomy): domain Eukaryota; kingdom Metazoa; phylum Arthropoda; class Insecta; order Hymenoptera; family Halictidae; genus Augochlora; species Augochlora pura. The sequence goes on along the minus strand of NC_135782.1, from coordinate 4,874,788 downwards.
GGCTATTCAAGAACCTAATTCAATTCACGAGCAACTAGTTTCACACCTAATCGTACTAAACAGCATACGTCAAGGTAACGCGCGGAACCCGGGCAATTTGTAACTAGAGAATTAGCACATAAAGATTTAATCTGGGCGCTAATGCGGTCCAGCATCCAGCTGACCCGAAATACGTGCGATAAAGCTCCTCCACCCTGCCAAACCACTGCGGAGCCGGCGAGGGTTCTTTCAGAAGATCGAGTATGAATAAATAATTCCCTCCTGGTAGCCGGGCTGCCACGGGGTGCCGTCATGGACGGTTAGAGTTCCGGCAAGCACGCCGGAACAAGTAGCGAAGGGTTAAATTCCCGTGAAGCACGGAGAAAGAGTCCCGTTTCATTAGAAGTGTAATTAGCGAGCCTCGAAGAGGCTGGTCGACTTCGAAAACCGCTAAGATAGAAAACAGAGAATTCTTCCAAGTAAGATGCCACCATGGAGAGGCACTCCACAAGAGACTTCAACGCCTCGGTGGCCGGGAGCACGGGGGTGGTTTTCCGACTTTTCCAAACAATTTTTCAATATCAAAGGGCCGGCGGCGGCGATTCAATCTCCCGGCCGATTAAATCTCTCCCTAAGACAAGGGATCGAATGTCCATCTCGGCCGGGCGCGGCGCACAAAATAAAAGGAGAGAAGAAAGCCGCGTGGGCGGGGGGATGAAAGCACAGAAACGGAAGAGAAGGAGGCCGGGAGGGGCGCCAGGGAAAGAGAGCAAGAGAAAGAGAGAGAGAGAGAGGGGAAGAGAGGGACGATGGAACGAGGCCCACGGACTATGAGTAATATTGCGGGGCTTTTCCACCCCTGGGAGCGCGAACCTGAACGTGGGAGGGTGGTTCACGGGGGTGGAAGCCCGGAGAGGGTCGGGCGTGAGAGAGCCGCGAGAGGGTGCAACGGAGGGAGGAGCGCCGATCCATCAGCGTCCCTCCACCCTCGCCTTTCCGCCACTCTCATTTTTCTCCACGGTCCGCGCTCCATCATTCCGCGTCACATCCGCCCTCTTTCATCCCTCTTTCCTCCCTCTGTTCTGATACGGTGCCGTGGCTCCGGCTCTCTCCTTGTCCCGCGGCTCTCTCTCTCTCTCCGCACACCCTAAGCGCCGCCGACTGCTCCACGACCCTGAAGTCAAACCCACCCCCACCACCACCCCTCGGGGCTGCGCTACTGATTGCACTTTCCAAATTCATTACCGTAGCCCTTGTCGGAGGTTTGCCCGAGTTCGGCTACGCGCGCACCGAACGCAGCATCCGACGACCGCGCCATCCTTAACGCCGGCTTTGCGAAAGCAACTATTTTATATTAGGGTGGGTGTACCGGTTGCAGCCGCGATGGGGTTTTACAGGAATTTTAAATATTTTTCGAGACTCGCGGCGTAGAAGAAATGTCTTAGCTTTAATAGGTAATTAATTATTATTTTTAGTTTTAATAGATTATTTATTATCTTTGATTTCGATAGATTATTTTACACCTAGTATGATTATGCAATAACTTTAATATATCTTAAGATGTAATCTATGACGAAATGTAGAAAAGGAAATTGAAATAAATTGCAGAGCTACTACAAATTATCTGTGACACAAAGGCTGCAGTCTCTAATGATAATGATTATTTAGTCGCATTGATAAATCTACGGAATACAGAGTGGCTTTAGAAATCGTACGGCAGGCAAAATAAGAATATTGGAAACGGTGCGGAGAGAACGAGGGCAGCCGTGCCTACCCAACCCAGTCGCAATCATCCTCCAATTTCCGAATGCAGATCGGCGGACAGGCGTCAGAATCGTGCGCGTCCGGCGGCCGGCGAGGTCGGCGCATTCATTTCCATTCGAGTTTAATTAGCTATGCATTGGTTGTAACGGCGGGCAATTAAATTAATAAGCAGAGGCATCAGTTAGTATATCCGGAATAATGGCGGTGATCCGTCTTGCCCGGCTGTGCTACCGTCTTGCCCAGGCGACGCGCAACCGATTTCTGCGACACTGGCCAGGTCCCCGGGCCCCGATTTTCTACTTCGATTCGGACCCCGGGCACCGCGGGCCGAGAGTAGGGGACCGATTATACGGCGGTGGTGGTGGGGCCCCCGATTCGCGGGGCCCCGTGATTCGAGGATACGATTTACCTGCTAATGGACGGCCATCTTTTACACGTCGAAGGGAATATGTTTGGGAATGCATGTTGATGCTCGGTAATTCACTTTCGTACGTGTTAATATCGGCAGCCCGACGACGCGCAGGAATACGCCGGTTAATGCGGCCATAAATTCCCGGCTGGCTAATCTAAAAATATTTTGTAACGCGTTTGTCACTGGGCCCGGCGGCCATGCGCCGATAGAAAACGATTCGAGCGTGTTCTCCCCCGGCTCTCTCTCTCTCTCTCTCTCTCTCTCTCTCTCCCCCCCTCCCTCTCCCTCGTCTTCGACGAGGTAAAATGTTTGATTCCGAGCGATCAATCTCGAATACGCGAGCCCCGCTGGCGCGTCTTCCTACGGAGGCTGTCCTCGGAACACCTCCCTGCATCCTTTTTGCTACCTGGTAGCAAAGAAGCTGGATGGGCGGCTCGCTTCCGCGGTAATGACCATTAACGTCATCATCATTATCGCCGCTGCTCCTCGGCTCCGCTTCTACGGACCTGTCGCGATCTGGACGGTCTATGCACCTGCGATCGACTCCGCGCGCCCCGGCCTCGCTGTTTGATGAGCTACGGTGATGGGGTTCTCGCGATTAGCTGCGCTTGTTGGCAATTAGCTGCTTACTTCAGGCATCGGCAACGAGCCCCGTCTCTGCTTAGCCAGGATGTTCCCTCGAAAGTGTCATCTTCGAGCAGCTTGATCTCGAGACTCTCTCCTTCATTTTCAGAAGTTATGTCGATCCGGCGATGGGCATCTGATTGGCTGCGAATAGATCGATACACTGCGAGGTATATATCTGCTGTGTAGAAAGCTTGTAAACCTATCGAGCATCGAAGGCGACGTTTGCCATTTTTGTGGTAATAGAGTTATGTAACCGGTTACCGTGGGATGATCAATTGCTGCGCCTTTAACTTGTTTTCTTCTTCTTTGAGTTTCTATATATTTTTAAAAAATGTCTTACTCGATAGATATAAAGCTCACAATAACCAACACCCCTATTTTATATGTATCGTTACAATATAAATGGTTATCTTATATGAATCGTTACTATATATATAATCATAAAATAAGAGTTATAAAATCGGTTATCGTTATGATCCTCTGTTAACAGCGCGAACAAGTTGAACGTGCTCGTTGTAAGTAGAAAAAGCCGTCGGTAATCAGACATGCCACCGTTTCCGCAAGTCACCGAATCGATGACCCAGCTCGGGCAACAGCTCAATCACGCGACGATTAGGCCAATCAGACTAATCACAGCCGAAAAATATTTCGTGCGAACCGCCCGGCGAATCTTTCCACGCGATCACGTGCCGGCGCGCATCTATCCAGCGCGCGCGAACCAAGCGTTCGCGCGGTTTTAAAAAGCGTCGCGTTCAAATCGCCGTCGATCACGATGCCATTGTCACCTGGCAATTAAGCAGAACAGGTTACGACGGCTGTCAGTCCAACGTAACGGCCATCGAGTGCCGTGGACGGTATTCCGGTACCGTCGCGTCCCCTAAATCATCCCCGGCGCGTTCTCGCGGCTACAAATCCGAGGCACGTATTCTTTTTCCACGGCAGATCCGCGCCACTGATTCGGGTTCATGAGCATGATGGTCGCCTCGCGTGCCAAGATAAATGCGCCGCAGACACGTTATTACCTATCGGTACGTGGCGCCGGCCCACCGAAACACGTCATACCGTGTACAGCGGGAGACGTGTACGGGAACCCGTTGCTCGAGGAATACTCATCTACTTTGGGTTACCGTACGTCACGTCGCCAAACACTCCTAGCTTCTGCTCCCGGCCGGACACAGCCTTCCACGGACACGCGACGCGCGCTGAATCTACCCGTAATGCGTATTTGATTACCACCATCGGAGAACAGGTCTCGGAACAGATGATGCAGAAACGCTTTATTGGAGTCTGAACGACCGTTGCAACGTGACGTCGCTTCTGCCCAAAGGGTTGCTTCGACGGCGTTGAAGCACCTACGAAAAATGATTCGGAAATGCGGAGGAAAGCTTGGATATGGTAACGGGAACAATGAGGATAAGAGATAGACTATTGCGTGCTCGTACAATTATTAGAACATTTTCAACGGAGCATGTTTATTAAAACACTTTAGTCTGTCTTTATTAAGAAATCTTTTGATAAAACGTCTTTATCATTTCATTTTCATTCGGACATTTTGATAAAAATCTTGCACTTAAAACGTTTTAGAATAATTTTATTCAGAACATTTTCATCAGCATTTTGTTCTTGAATTATTTATGTGTAGAACGTTTCCGTCCGAACATATTTGTGAGAACTTTATCAGCACGTTTTCATCAGAACATTTTTGTCCGATCGTTTCGGGTAAAAAAAAGCCTGCTCACCGGTACATTCTCTTAGGACATTCTTAGTTTCTCGGTGTACCCGATTCCAAATGAATTACCCGGCCGACCGGACAGCCGTTCAGAAACTCCGGCCGCCATTCCGTCTCGGTATCCGCCATCAAAACCGCTCTGTACAAATGGATTCCTGAAGCGAGGAATTCCTTGACCAAACCGTGGTGCCGTTTACCACGGGAAAAGTAAACTTTCGAAAGGTGGAACGCAGGCCCGGGGGGGAATTTATCAGCGCATTCCATCTGGCGATCGTCGCTTTCCATCGGGCTCCTCGGTTCCCCTAGACCACAAACATACAATCACCGATCGATGTCCTCCGCCCCCCTCTCTTCGCGCCGCTCCCCCCGGGGTACACGTTTTTCCCCCCTGCATCCCCCCCCAGAAAAGAAAAAAAAACGAAAAAGTCCGAAATAAAATCGGTGCGTGTAGACGCTTGCTTGCTCCAGATTCTCCCGCGGCGTCGACCGACAAATAACAGGTTGGCCATCTTGATATGAAATACGATCACTCGGGTTCGGCGTACGAGTGGCATCGGTCAACCGAGTTTTCAGCGCTGCGCTGGGGCGCGCTGCGCGCGGATGGATCGGTAACACGCTCGGAATTTTCAAACGTGTCGCTTGCCGCGGACGGATAGAAGGAAACACGGTGACATGGAAGGAGAAAGAGAGAGAGAGAGATAGGGAGAGAGAGAGAGAAGGAGCCAGTGAAGCAGAGTGGAAAAGACAGGGAGAGGGTGGTGGAGGTGGAAGCGATACGAGGCAGGCATCGCGAGCACGGCACACAGAGCCTACACACAGCACGAACTTGTTCGGGTTGGGATAGAATAGGATAGGTGGGGCCGTTATTAATCTGGTGTCGAGTTGAGCACAAAGTTATATAGGAGCTCAGGAAATGAAACACGAGAAACCTCCCCCTCCCACACCCTCCCCTCGCAGCCGGTGGCTCCCTCCTGCCTCACCTCTTCAGCGTCCACCTACTTCGCCACCCTCGCGACTCTCCTGCTCCCACCGACCAGCTAGCCAGCTCCTCTCCGACCTTCTCTAGAACCCACCCTCTCTCCCTCTCTCTCTCACTCACTCTCTCTCTCTTTCTCTCTCTTCACCGTCGCGCACCACCTTCTGTCCCAGCACTCTCCCTACATCCAACTTTGAATGTATTACCGGACCACCGCCGAACCCCCTGCCTCTTCCAGTCTCCGGTCAGATGGAGATATAACGATCACCGGCACATGAACCATGGGCCCGCGGAGACATGCATATTTATGTCGGCTGCCCATAGTCTCAGTCTGCCGCCTCCGACTGGGGCTGTCCTATCCAGAAACTTGCAACTGTTCCCGTTTTTCCGCAACTACGCTACGCCGTCGCACGAACGATTGACTCGCTCTCTCGTCTCCTGTGCTCGGTGTTTGCTTCCTTCGACCGCGATGGGGTGGCTGCTCTACGATGCTGGGGCGCTTGGTCTTCGAGGACCTAGCCCGCAAGGTGGTCGCTTCGATTGATGGCTGCCAGGACCGAGAACGATTGACTCCTGGTCTTCGTCTCGTGCTGCCTCGGAAAGGGTGATCCGGAGGGCTGGGATCCTCCATCTTCCAGGTGCAAACATGAGGGGTGGTTTCATAGATAGATTGCTGCTAGGACTTAGAACGATTGACTTCTGGTCTTGTGCTGTTTCAAAAGAGGTGGATGATTGGTGGTTTTGAGGGTGAGATTATTGGTGATTCAGGTGCAGTCCAGAAGGGGTGGTTTGTTTAATAGATAATTCTGTCATGGCTGTTTCATGCTTAAAAATTTTAGTAGAGACTCTAGATTCTTTAATGTGTTCATTTTGCTAGAAACGAGAGTTAAATAAAATAAAATAAAAGGCTAATAATTCTGCTAGAAATACCTTCAAAAATGTTTTTAAAAAATTGCTGAAGGAAACTGAAAATTGATACATATATAGTCAATAAACCGCTAGCCTTAAACTGTTAAAACATCTACAACAATATCATTAAATTCTGCCGCGATTGCAGAAAATCTTCGATCCAACGATCACCACCTCAAAACTCAGCCAAGCCTAGTGGATCTCGCGCAGCCTCCAGATCGCTCACAAAAGAGCAAACCGAGAGTCCGCATGAATAATCGCGACCGCCTCGAAATAAGAGGACAGGTGAGCCTGGTGGATCCCCAGCGGAGTTATTAAATTCTAATCAAGCCGGCTCATTTACCAGCTCGCGGGTCACAAAGAGAGAGCGCGCCAAGGGCCATCAAGTTCGAACAATACCGGCGCCCATTGTGTTCCCCGGTAACATTGTGTCGGAGCCGCGGCCCCCGGACAAGAGTAGGAAGAGGATCGAACGTCCATCGCCGTCGGCGACGATCCAGGTGCACAATGGCGTCGCCGGTTCTCTATCCGCTAGAAAAACGAGCGACGCGCGCGCGCACGGGCATGCTGGCGGTTAGGGTTGCGCGAGAACCCGCAAAGCAGCGCAGGATCTTTTCGTTGCCGTGAATGCGGCGCATTAATCAAGCGCCGCGGGCGCCCGACGTCTTAATCCTGGCTGGCCTACGCATCGTCCTTTCTACGCCCACGCCTCTATGTACCCGCTAAACGGCCGCAGACGTCAGCGTCCAAGGCCTTTGTGCACGGGCCCTTAAGAGGATCGAGCAGCCGTGGGATATAGCCGCGGTTTTCGCGGGCCCCTTCCCCCCGTCTGATAACGGGACCCCGATCCACGGACACGGGGATATCGATGCGCGCGGCGAGGGAAACAGAAACGATGCACACGCCGGGGCCCCGGACACGACGGATAGGATGAATAACCGCACGGGAAACGGGAAACGGTTGCTGAAGACGCCCGCGAAGAGGATACGCTCCGCTGGCTCCCTCGATGGATCATCGGCCGCTCCTGCGATTACCGGGTGTAGATAGGTGTGCCGGGATCCGTAGGTTTAACAGTTGTTCGACAGAGCATGTTCGGCTTTGATTAGGATCGAGTGCTGCTAGGAGACGTAATTGATGATCTTTGCCGGCAATTAGCGACGCTCGCGTAGCCGCACTTTTACGAACGCGATTACAGCGACATTCCGCCCTTACGGGAACACAGTCGTTTTTGTCCAGCGGCGATAACTTCTTCCACGCTCCAAGATGAGTCTCGATCAATTGCCACATCATTTCCTGAGTAATTGCAGTTATTAGAACTGCTTCGATTGCAATAATTTGTAGAAGAACATAATTCTATTGTAGATAAAGACCTGGAAAATGATTTCTTGTGGGAACGAAAGTGATCGAAGACGTGCGCGAGCAACAAAAGCAGTCTCGCGCTAATCGACGCAGTTATGAAAGAAATCGTAAAGAAAAGAGTTAGCCGGTTATTATTGGAAGACTTCATCACTGGTCGGACTCGTCAATGTACATTGCGGGGTTAATTGATTGCCGATGCTAGGTTGATTTATCGCGCATGCGGCTAGAATAAGTAACGCGAATAGGATCGCGAGTTCCCACAAGACCTCGCCGTGCACTAATTACTCCCTCGTCAGATCGCGGCTTGTCGATCTTCGGGCCGCGGAATCGTCGGTGAAACAAAGTGACCGAGAGTTCCTCCGGCGTGAAAGGGAGGTTAATGAAGCCGTGAATCTTTTTTTTTCCGCCGCGAAATTGGCACGGCTTATCAAGATACCTCGCTCGGAGCCGCCTGAAACACGATCCCCCGGCCCGATATCTCCGGCCAAGTAAAAGATACAGATAATTAAATCAACCTCGCGCGGAATCGACGGGACCAGCCTTGATTCGCGGGGCACGCCGCCGCGGCGGCGGAGAACGTTACGTTTAATTCGCCGCGAAGATCGCGGACGATCGTTCGCCGATCGCAGCCTTGACGGATTTATTGTTGGAGTCGTCGGTTCTCCCGGTGAGTCACGCCAATTTCCCGCGTTCTCTCGCGGCGAACAAAGCTTTTTTCAGACCATTCTCGAGGGGACGGATCGGCGGGGCGATCAGCGCGTCGATCATGTAAATTCGCGTACTTGCAGCGTCGCGGAGGTTCCACGGTTCCTGAATTACCGCGGCAAATTGGCCGGCGAATTAAGCAATTTCCAGCCGATAAAATAGCAAATACTGCGGCGGGCTGTTGACAGTGCGCGCGAAGACCCGGTCGTTCGTTGCCTACTCGAGGTAACGAGCTCATTAACGATGGATCACCTTCCTCCATCGAGAGCAGATCACCTGTCAGTATGGCGTCGATAGCCGTCTGCACCTGCGCGGGGCTCCCCCCTCGATCGGGGCTAATATAGAGCCACTCTTCGGCCTCGATTAATGGCGAGCGGGAAAATGACTTCCTTCACGATCCTGATTCAGGGACGACGCCGGCTAACGACGATGAAACATTTATTACGATTTATTCGACGCCGCGATTCGAGGGGGCAACTGGTTCTCCGTTGCCTTCTCTCTCCGCCTGGACAACGAAGTTGCAGATTAATTACCGTTGCTATTATCTCCGGCTGATCGAAAGGTCTGCTCGCATAATTTCGAGAAACTATTCATTTTCCACTTTGTACGGAATAATCCGATCATCAACCGGTTTATTTAATACGCCGTTTCGTGCCGCGAATCGCAAGAATCGATACAGTCGATTCTTCATTAATCAGTCGGAGGGTCTTCGACGAGTACACTCGTCACGAGGAAACGGCGATATTTCGAGTTATTGACAAGTTTGCGGCATGATACCGTGTATTAAATAAACCGGTCGGTGTCTTCACTCGTTAAATACAGCTGACTGGTTGAGGAGGACACGTATAGTTTAATATCTTTGATTAAATTATGGATTTTATAAAAGCGTTGTCTTTACAATAATATATATAGTATAGTTACAGTAAATTACACACTGTTTAAGAAAATGATAATGTTTAAATATTTAAGATAAGAAAACTTTTATTTCAATTTAATAGAAAGAAATAATATTAATATTTCATAGGTTCTTACTATAAATCTCAATCATTGTAAAAGTTGTTCTACAAGTACCTGGAAAAATAAGAGAATGGGGAAATAACATCACGAAAGAATTCTCTATTAATTATGCGGGCTTTTAAAATTAATTTCGGCAAAGTTCCAAGATCTCGCGTCGACTTCGAAAATCCGAGGGTATATTTATTCTCGCCGCGCGATCGACGTAATTGCATTAATCGCCGGGATTCCGTGCCGAGGGGACAACCGACTCTCGCAAGACGATCAGAAGGGACCCCGGAATGTCCAGATCCCGGGGAATCCTGTACCCTCATTAATAAAAGAATCCGTCGATAAACGGGTTCAGGTAGGGAGGCGGAGGCGTTCGTTTCCGTCCGGAGGATCGCGGCATCTTCGGGTCCGAAAATTTCAGAAGGGAAAGGCTCGATCAATTTCTGTGTCGGATCCGCCGAGCAGGTTGAAAACCGCTTCACAATTGAAACGTCACGAGAACGAATGGCCCCGTGTCAATTCGAACGGAGAACCCATTACGGAACAACGAGCCGGGACACCGGGGGCTGATGAGAATGCTTCATTATTGTTCAAGCCGTTCCTTTTTCTTTTTCTTTCTGCGCCGTCGGCCGGGCTAAAACAATCGTAGAATCCATTTAGAATTCACGAAATCGAAAGATGCGATCGCCTAGCAATGTGGTCGTTAACGGTGCAGTTCTTTCGGCGACGCATGTCCGGGCTATTAAACGTCGATTAGAAAACGCCGATTTAAAATGCTGCCACGATGGACTATCTTGTAAAATCCGAGAACATGAATTCTCGCTTTTGCTGATACCTTTCTACAAAATCGTCGCTGTAGATGGAGATCCTCGCGTGGCATCGTGAAACAAGATTGAATACAGCTTCCTACATATTTACACCGAATTTACGTTGATAGAAAAATTATGCCCGTCAATTGACGCCTTTCGATTTAAAATCGGAAATAATGTCCAATAAAATCGTCTGACACGAGGACATTTAAAGAGGTGCTTTTAATCCGTCTGCATCCGGAAGAGGAATTACCCTCGCGCTAAACTATTATCAGTTAGTTAACCATTTTTATGTTTAATTCCTACACCAATGAATTATCGTTAAAATTATCGTTAAAATCAGTTCTTTGAGAATCAAAATAACCATGCATATAAATACAAAAATACAATAAAATTGAATCACTGCAAGAACCACTCCTGCGATTCCCAGGCAGGAAGTAATAGCTAAATAGCAGCAAGAAACAATCGGCGGGCAGATCCTTGGTTCGTGTTAGAGGTCGCAGCGGGTCGGCGCGACGTTACAAGACACTCAGCGCCGTCCAGGGTGGACGTCCTCGCCGGACATCCAATTGAAACGTCCGGGAGCCCTGGATGGATGGGTGTCGCTGAGCCCGGGGGAGGTCTTGCGGGGCACAACGGTTGCCATTTTGAATTCCCCTCGATCCTCGGGGCCGAGTTTGAGGGATCGTAGGCGGAGATGAAGCTTTTACAGCGCGGAACGAACGACGAGAGATGGAAGGCTCGTCGCCGGGGCCAGGATGGATGCCAGTCTCGTACCGGGAGAGAACAGGTAACTCGGGCCGAGCGTCGGTCGGGTCGGGCCGGGCCTCGGCTACAAGGATACACCTTATTCCGAGCGGAGGATAAACGCGGTAAGAGAGAGGCGCGGCCCACGGCGTCATTTATCATTGCTGTAGCTCATTAAGGCCGAATCTGCCGCACGCTGATCGTCTGGGATTACACTTTCCTCTCCTGCCGGATCCCTCCGGCGCTTAACCCTCCGTCGCCATCCCTTCGGCCTGCTCTGCCTTGTCCTGGCTCTCCTCTCCCTCTTTCTCTCTCTCTCGCTCCTTTCTTTCTTTCTTTCACCTTCCTTTTTCTCGACCTCCGAAAATCTGCCGCGGTGTTCTCGTTACCGCCGACCGCTCCGCGACTGGGAACCTAAGCGATCGACTTAGCTTTGATTATGACAACTAACTTCCTCTCCCTTATATTCAATTCCTTTGACATATCGATGATTATATAATTCAGAACTATGTTATCGGTATTATATATTTTATGTATCAGTTGCAAGTATCTCATTCGATCGAACAGGACTTTCGCAAAGGATCTAGTTACCTTTGGAAAATAGTCTTTGCATTTTAAACGATCCACCTCCGCGAAGGGTCAGAGCTTGGGAGGTCTTGGGAAAGGTTCGAGTAGGAAGGTCGTCTCGCGTTTTGGAGATTCATCGGGGAGAGGAGGGATTTATGAAGCACTGCTCGCGCTGATTTATAATTTCAGCATTGGATGATTTATCGTCGTGGATTTTTTAATTTATTTTTATTGCAATACATTCGAGCCATCTGAATGTTACCTATCTGAATGAATTGTTTGTTATTTAATACGCAAAATAGTGGAACCAATAGTTAAACTAGCAGTTAAATGACTATATGTCGGGGTTGATATTCGGCACTGGAAGTGTTACGCTCCCCGGTGCGCGTACACGGAAGATCATCTTAGATTGCAGGATATCGAAGCGGGGGGGAGTGGGTGCCAAAAAGAGGGTACCGGTCGCAAAACAATTTCTAAAGGCATTCAATCAGCGAGCATGCGATCGGTGCATCAGCCGCGATCGCCTCGTTACGCGCAAGCTGCCCCGAGCGTTTTCTCCGGTCCGCGGCGTTTCTTTGGCGTACCGGCGCGGCGCGGCGCGGCGCGGCGGAATTTCTCCGGGCTACGAAGACGGAAGAGAAGGGAGGGCCCCCGAAGAGCGCGGGCGAGCGAGCGAGCGAGCGAGGAAGCGAGGAATCAGAAACCGTGGCAACTTTCGCAGACGCCATTTACGCGGCCGTCGTTCTTTCGTGCCCGGCTCACATGCTGACCTCGCTCGGTTTTTCCAAAGGCCTCCGGCGAAATCCGGGGACGAACGGTGCATTAGCTCTCGTCCGAGCAGCCTAATGACGCCACCGCGCGTCCCCATAGGGTTCCCTCGCGCTCGTGATTTCTTTCCCTGCTCGCCTTTCTGTTACCAGTTCGGGTCCCGGGCCATCTATCAACCCGCGAGAAAAAGTCGCTCCTTATATCGCGCGCTCTCCATCCTCGTCCCGGCCGGGCAACCCTCTCCCCTCCTCGCCCTCCTACCTCTCCCCGGGACCCTTTCTCTATTGTCTATTACCGCTCCTCTTGTTTCTTGCCCCGTCCGCGAGAGAGCCCGGTTCCCGCTAATGGCGAACGTTGTTACCTTACCGCGGACTCCTCTCTTGCGCGCGCGTTTAGACGGATTTATGGCGCCTTGATGAAATCAATTCGTGGACCGCGGGATTACGGATTACCGGGGTAATTTCGGATTAATAATCGACTGTCGGGCACCGAGTTACGCCTCGCGCCCCGTCCGGCCGTAATAAACCGTAATTCTAATTCCAATCAATTTAACGCCGCGCTGATGCGTACGCAGATTTGCGGAACCTCCGTCTTCTTCCTCCGCCTGAGGCGTTCCGCGAGGTGCGATCGTGGAAACGAGTGCTTGATGAAACGGGGACTGGGGAACGCTGGCAAGGATATATTTATCCAGATTTTTGCGAATCCTGGACGGTGGACTTGTTTACACTTGATCGATGATTAAATCTGGCGGTCTCTAATGCTGATTGATGTGCGAAGCTTTTAAACTCGATTTAGAAAATTCGTTTAATTATTTTCTATGAAAGTGCCTCTATTGTTCCAACAAGTTTACAATAAAAAAACATCAAAGTTTAATCTATCTTATATAGAATCCTAAAACGATGAAACAATTGACTACTCGATTTGTCGTCCTTCAAACCTTGGCCATATTAATCCTTGTCCCCTCGCATAGCAGACAAGTCTACATCATGGGACAAGAGGGTGTCAGAAAAGCGGAGGATGGCGGAGAGGTTCGGAAGAGCGGAACCGAGCCGATTAGAAAGAAGTAAGCAAGGTGGCAGGGGGGGCGAGTGGCGGGGGTGGCCGTCGAGTGCACGAGTGCTCGATTACGTCTGTCTGTCGTTCCGCGGGCCCCGACTGCGGGGGTGGAAGGCGCGTGTTCGCCGAGGGAGCACGAGGAAGGAACAGAGGGAAGACAAATGCGGGGGCCATCAGTGCGCCAAGCCATTTCTGCCTCATTGTGGACTCCATTTGCGACTCTTAGATTGCCGGTGAAATATCTCGCCGCGGTGATGGAAAAATCGCTAACGTAGGGAACTGGCAAAATAAAAGTAGCGGCATTTCTCACCGGGCCCGGAGGAGGGTAGGGTAGGGGGGGGGAGGGACTATGCCGTGCTCGGTGTGTGCCGCCACGAGAAGCTGCAGCGCCGCGCGGACCCGGCGCCCGCCCGGGCAAAAACCGAAAACCGATAGAACACCCGACGATCCCACCCGACGATCCCACCCGACGATCCCACCGACGCGACGGGTACGAATACAGCCTTAGCGGAGGCAACACCCGAAAGAAACTTCGGGGACGTTGATGGAGCCCCGAGTGTTTGCTCTGCTAGCGACAAATGTTCCACCCTATCGTCTTCGCTCCTCTTGTCCCGGGTACCGCGCGCTCGCTTTTTACCCCTTTCTTCCGGCACCCCCGATGGACACCGGTCGATACCGTCTAACGGTCGGGCACCTTTGCAAATATCAGCAGTCGTCCTCTTTCATCGGCGATGATGTTTTGCGCGATGTTGTCCGTCCGAGCGACCAAAGGGAACGTCGATTCGATTCGTCGCAAAGACTCTTCCTTCGAACGTCTGTATAGAGTACTCAACCCTTATCAAACGTATGCCACTCGTTCACGTGACATTATACTTTAGATTCGGCTATCCAACGTTTCATAAAAGCGGCGAATACGACTTCCACTCAATGTATCCGCTTTAAAACAACGTCAGGTTTAACGTCGAGTTAAGAGTACTTCCATGCTTAATCATAAACTAGGTCTAAGAGCATCTCCCGTTTGATTACACAGTAAGAAGTCTCAATCAGTCTCGAACGGGTAATCACGCTCTATGCATTACCTCCTACAAACATAAACCAGAAAGGTACTCTAGCACCTGAACGTGCCCCGACAACTTCATTTCTGTCTGACCAGACCAATCAGACCAGCGCACTTTTAACGAATTAGCTGTTCCGTCCACCCCGGCGCGGACCATACAATTAAGAATCGGCTAACAACCGATCGTGTCCAGCATCCGGTCGGACTAGACCGTCGAACGCTCCCGCGGGATCCGGTCGACGTAAATAAACACGCTCGCGAGTAGAGGCTCCCTTATTAAACGCCGCTATCACCGCAGCCAGAATGCGCGCGGCGTCGAGGGCTATCTTTATGCAAAGCGCGCGTAAACACGAGTGCATTAGGCCGGACGTGGAAGAGGCAGGTACAGGGGCGCGCATACTCTTCGGAGTTCCCCGGCGTTCCCCCCTTTTGCGAGCAATACTCCCGCAATTATAAGGCCATCAACGTTGAACGAAGCCGCGCGGGTTTTTCTGGCGGTTGTCGGCGGTCGGTGGACGAAGCCATGGGAGACAACGGTTCGGTCGTTGTGCGGGACACGGGCGCGATCAGCATGGCGGCCGGGAGCCAGTAACGCGGGCATTTCGTGCATCAAAGTCGGTCTGATGCGATTTTAATCGCGGCTAACCCCCTCGGCCTCTCCTGCCGGCCGACAGGCTCGGCCTGACCAACCCCTAGCCAGCCGGGCCGCCGTAAAACCGATTAATTTCGCCGGCCCTCTCTCTCTCTCTCTCTCCCTCTCTCCTCCCCCCACCCCTGCCGGTATCGAAGAAATCTAACGAGTCGACAACCGCCTCCCGTTCGTAATTCATGGCTTCCTGCCATTGTCGTGGCCCCACGAATCTCTCCGCGCGCGAGCCCCGGGTAATTAACTCTGGCTGACATGACGAGCGGCTGTCGAGTCGCGACGAAAGCCACTCTTAGCGCCAGATCCAAGGATAACTCGGCGGCTGCTGCTGCTGCCGACCGAGATCCGACCTGGCGATTAAAACTTGGACCGATTATAATTACCAGGATATAGTTGTCAAACGATTAAGCAGCCTTGGGTGCCGGCACTCCTCCTGCTGGAACGATCTGGATACGAGGATCTGTCAACGACGTCAGAAACGTTCCACTCCGAGGGTCTTCGCGGTTCTCGGATGCCGATGCGTTGATCTAGGCTTTGGCCTTGCCCTGGGAAGAATTTCAAACGAGGATCTTGCTTTTGAATAGGATAGTGAAGGTGGTTACTGTGAGATGACCAACTGCTGTACCCTTGATTTGTTTCCAGGCATAATTAATTTCATATTTATCGAACAAGCCGTGTTAAACAAAACGAACCACAACGGAGCCTACTTTCGCGACACAGCTTGCAAAGAAATCGCGGAGCCGCGCTCGCAATTGAAAGCTTCGCCGCCCGTCCCAGCCAGGAAACAATCGTCACTCCGCCGATTGTCACGGCTGCATCGGGGTAGGTGGGGCGCACCGCGGAGATGCACGGAGTATCGTTAACCCGGGCCCGCGAGTCCGCGATAACGCCGAAACTGGCGGCATCGGAACAGAAACCGTAGAATAGGCGAACTTGGAAGAGGGATCGCTGGAATATAGGAAGAAAGGGGGTGAAAAGGAAGGAAGGAAGGACTGGGGGGAACCGGGAGGGGTGGCTGGGGTGGAAGTCGAGCACAAAAGAGATGAGGACGGATAAGGAACAGAGGAGCCGGAATAAGAAGAGAGCAAGAGGTTTAGGTAGCTACTCTCGCTCAGGTTGAAACGAAGGGAGCCGCCCTGTGTTTGTGCTCTCGCCGGGGAGCACAAAGAGAAATGGCGTGGTATTTATCAGTGCTAGCCCCCTCTCGACCCCGCCGGCCCCCTCGCCCTTCTTTCCAGCATCTCCCTGCCTCGCAGGGCTCTGTCTTTGTCTAACGCTCCTACTATTGCCTTGCTTCCATTCCACATCCAAATCCATTCGCTCGCCTGCCAAACCATCTCTCTCTTTCTTTCTCTCTCTCTCGCTCTTTCTCTCTGTCTCTCTCTCTAGTTGCCAGCTCGAGCCCTCTCCTCTAAGCTCTCTTGATGCCCTTTCGCGCACCACATATATGGCCACTCGATCTTCTCCTCCGCGGGACTTTGACAGCTGTCTAATTCACGTTGCGCGCCCGTTCACCTGTGTTCGTGGATTTCCTCGCGCCGCGTGCTCAATAGCCGAACCGTGGGGGTCCGCGGGAAAAATGAAAGAGGCGAGTACGCGATTGTCCGCATGGCTCGCGAGGACGTCTCTTTTTCCAGGGCGAGCCTCCGCGGTCTCGGATAGGTCCAGGCTCCAGACTCTAGGGGTAGGTTTTCGAAAGTACTGGCTTCGTTGACGAAAATTGGTTATTAGAACTCCGAGTCTTCGTTGTTTCTTCTTAACATGCTTTCAGGCTTCTCTGACGACTTTTTAAATTTTTGGATTGTTTGCAAGTGTCATTATTGCAAATCTTGCTTCAGAGTTATGCTCGTATATATCCATTGCATCAACCAATATTGGAAGTATGAAATGTATCCATGCAGGTGAAAAATTGTAATTTATTCAAATATTAGCAGCGTGGTTAGAACTAAAAATTTTCCTGAAAATTAATAATTGATCTTGAACATTGCACATCGTCCGCCATGCACTGCAATCGGCCGGATCGATCGGGGAACTGGTCCGAGTCATTAAATGTCTAGAGCACACCGACTAGAGTAGCTCGCCGGGGAGAAGATATCTCAGTTTTCTGAGGATGATCGATGATCGACAGGGGATCGCCCGAAGGACAGGCCCGGTCCACGAGGTGAACCGGCCGGCTTGTTTCCGATCTGCATAAAGAAGACAGGGCGGGGGTCCGTAGGGTGGTGGTTCCCGCTCGCAATTAAAACAGCTTTTTTTCGATGGATTTTCTCGACAGGGCAACTCGCACGAATGGCGGCCGATGCCCGATTTCTCCTCCGGGATTGGTTTTAAAATTAATGCTGTGTTTCTTCGTTTCGGCTCTTAATGGATTCTGGGAGGAGCTCGGCGAGAACCAATCGCCTTCTGCAGTCAACCTGAACCGAAGTGAAAGCATGACACCCACGAAACCGATGCCCGGGCCTCCGTCAGATTAGGTCGTATTCGCTCCTTTTTCCCTTTTCCCTACCTTTCGTTCTCTCACCCCACCACCGCCGCCACCTGGCCGAGACCCGCTACCTGGGTCATCCGCTTGTGTATTCCGGCAATTCCACGGGCTGTTAACAGGTTCGTTGTGTCTGCTAATCTACCGCGACTCCATTTTGACTCGGCCGTGCCGCTAATTGCGCATTAAGTATCGCCTGCTGTATTATAATTAACTACGAACGGAATTTCGATTCCGGCGTCCCCGCAAACAAATGCCGCTTTTCTTCTGCTAATTAACCCTCCGCCGGTTCCCGATTCTTCGTAACCTGGCCGTCGAATTTTTCATTTTACCGCTGAAATGTGCTCGCGACGAATCGTGCGTTTCTATTTAATAAATTCCTTCTTTGACGGTGGGAGTTTTTAATAAGATAGAAACAATCAAGTAGAACAAAAAACTGGTATGTTATTTAAAAACCAATGTCATCATTAGCAGAAAAAAGTTCGTTGATATTTAACCCTTTTCAAAGTGAAAGGTTCCTAGGATTTTTGGAATACAATACAGCTAACTAATAATTACAGCGAAAAATAATAACAAATAAAACGTAATATGTATATCCTCTTCTTATTAGCTATGAACCTTTAATAAATGCATCTTGATGGACGCCATGCGTTGACGTGTTAATTATTTACACCTTTCTACCAATAAAATAATTTAATTAATTACAGAATTTATTCTATCATAAAGATAGCGTAGAAAATGCCGTTTCGTCGCATCCAACGAGATACAATAAACTACGGACTAGTCACTTAGAGAGGGAAACGGGAGGAGTTTAGCCACTTAAAAAGGTTGATCGATCGACCGAGGGAATCGTCGTCGATTTCGGCGATCGCTGGATCGTAGCGGAACGTGGACGTTAACCGGGTCCCGAGTCAAAACATTACGTAAGGTTTTTAGAAGAGGAGGAGAAGACTAATAATCTCGAAATAATGTAAGCATAATAAATGGGCGAGCATTAGCGAGGCGCTCGGCAGCCGGCTCATATTTTCGGTGGCGCTGGCTTTGACGTAGCATTACTCCAAAGTGCGTTACATATTACTAACCATATATATACACAGGTTCACCGGGCTACACGTGTACTCTTCCGCGCTTGTACATTTTTACCGGAGGTCCTCCACCCGGTCGCCATAATATATTCCTCGGGGCGAGGCTGTCCCAACGCAGAACGCATTCCATTCCGTTTCCTGTTTTCTTCGCGGCGGACCGGCGGGCCCGCGCGCAACCCGCCTTAACGATCGCGGATCATAAAATACAGTACCTGTTAATTAAATGACAAATACTCCGGGGCCGAGTATTATTTAAAGCGCGAGAACGCGCGCCGCGTCCAGCCGGATTACGATCGGCGGCGGCGGCGGCGGCGTTCCTGCGCGAACAAATTGCGGGCCGCTCGACAAAACCGGGACAATAATTCGCAAAAATGATTATTAAGAGCGATTGTTCGGTAGCCCGCTGCGGCCTGACTTATGGCGCACTGTTTCTTCCCGATTTTTCAGCTACGCCACGCGAAATTCAGCCGCCGCGCCGACGATTTGTTAGGCTTCTGCCGATGCGTCCGCGCAAAACCGCTGTCAAAGATAGCGTATTGTTAAGTGCTCCCGCCATTTTTCTGCCGTTGCGAACCAGGCCCACGATATTCATGCGCCGCTTCTGCTTATAAATCGAGCGTGTCCTGCTTCTTGGCCGCGATATTGAAAACTGGATACTCGAGAAATTGTTTCACTCGAAACACTACGGTTTCCTTGATTAAACAAGAGAATCTTTCTTTCCAATATATTTTCATTTATTCCCATTCCTAGACCTTTATTTCAATTATATACTATATCTTCGTCGTAAGTTACAAAGGTTAAAGAATTTCAGATATTTATTGTACAGATTTTAACTTAAATCACAAGCTAAAAATTCCAGCAAAGTATATTCTATGTTCTGTTCACGTTAAAAAAGGTTCTAATATTTTCAAGAATTCCTGCACAGAGACGCGTCAATAATTTATCAAAGCACAATTTCTTTCCACATCCATATTCTTCAGAACAGTCTCATACTGCTTTTTGCACATACGGTACAATGCAAGATGATCTGAAAAGAGATTAGAATTGCAGGGAATCAAAGAATAAATGAATAAATAAAGACGAAAGAATTAGAAACGCGCGAGGAACTCTCGATAGACTAACGACTTCCTGCGACCGAGTCGATGGACAGCAACGATAAAATTGAAGCTACGAATGAAGACGCGGCTGTCAGGTTACGAGAAGCGAAGTTAAAGGCAGGCATTGTCTCGGCATCTTGGATGCTCGCAACGTGGCTCGTTGGCGGCGGGAGGGGGGAGGCAGAGCAACGCATATTTGGTCCCGTTGAAGATTGCAGCGCGATGGTACGAAGAGAGAGAGAAAGAGAGAAAGAGAGAGAGAGGGAGGGAGCCGAACCTCGAAGAAAGTTCAGCGACGACGGGAAAGGTTAAGCCGATGAAAAATGAAACGGGGAAAAGTGAAACGAGCCCCGGCGAAATTGTAGACCGGGCCGCGAAGTTTCTGCCCGCTCGTCGAACTTCGAAGGGATTAAGGACGAGCCGTTATGGGTCCGGCGAGCGGTGAAAAATGAAACAAAAATTGCCGGGGACGGCCGCGATCGATCTCCCTCCCCCCGAATATTAATTAACGAAACCCGTCCATGGCGGGGGAACTTTTCTCCTGGTCGCGACGAAATTTCTCGCGTGCTTCCGAATTTAACATGGGAACCTGTGTGTCCAATACCCATGGTACTTTCATCATAGTTTTATAAAATTTATGTTATTCTCGATTGATGGTGATCTTATCGCGTTGGTTAAAATTATTGCCTACGTTGAGTGTAATAAACAGAAGCCGAATGAAAATGTATTTTCTCTGTTAATTAATTTAATGAGTTGAATATAATGTAGTAGAAAGCGTTGGTAGATAAAACTAGGGAAAAGTCAGTGAATTTAAAATAGAAATTCTCTGGGCGAAATATAAAAATTCAAGAAGCAGTGTAGACATTGATTTTGGTTTTTTAACAGTTTTAATATATCAAAAATAAATCCTCGTTCAATCTATTTTCAATATAATCCACTCATTTCTCTTATAAATGTTAAAAACTCGCAGTATATTCATTATCAACAGACCGCCAATTTTTATGGAAACTAAAACCTCTCCAAGACGATCGCAAGAAATAAAAGTTCATTAAAAATATATAAAATAAGCATTGTTAACAATTTGATCAAGTTGAAAGCAGTCTAACTAACGCTACCATTAAATTGTTCTTACATCAGTGACTCGTTTTTGCCATGAACGCATAAAAATCCTCAACCTACTCGCGACGGCGAATAAAAGTATCACGAGCTTGTCTGTGCAAAATATTGCAAGAGCGTCGCCCCTGAAAAAGAATCACGAAGAATATCCCTCTAGCGTTCTTTTAATGCTCAATCGAAGAATCAGCGGGCAAACGAAGGTTGGCAAAGAGGCGCAAGCATTTTTCGCTGGAGGAGGCAGGTCCGTGGCATGCACGCGACTTGGATTCCAGGCTCACGCGAAGAGCCTCGTAGCAGCGGTCTGCGAACACGAAGAGGAGCCTGAAGAAGAAGAAGAAGAAGAAGAGGACGCGTTTGCGTCGGAAGAAGAAAAGAAGACGAAGGCAAGGTAGAAAAGGAGGAGATGAAGAAGAAGAAGAAGAAGGTAAGGCAAGAGTGCGCGCAGTCAACGGGTACAGAGACTATCCGAGGTGCCGGTTGACAGCAACAAATGCCTCGGTGCGGGCAAGACGGGGAGCTCGCGCCCGGGACGCCGGTTGCAGGACCAGCTTGAGATATTACCAGGCAGATGCGGTCGCGCGCTGATCAAAGAAACGCTCCTCACTGAGAGAGATTAAATGGATGCTGGTGCGCGCCGGCAAACCACCACGCTGCGGCTACAAATAATAAGTCGAGAGAGAGGGAGAGAGAGAGCGAGAGAGAGAGAGAGAAAGGGAAGTGGAGCGAGAAAGAGAGAAAGAGGGAGAAGGGGCCACGTGAACCGGCCAGAAACGAACGGAGAAAGATGCTGGATTGCAATGCGAGGCACAGTCTGCCGCACAGTCGGGACCCTAACTCGGATTTGATACATTCCCATCTTGAGGAGTATTGCTCCCGCCGCCTGTTACTCCCTTCGGGAACCTCCTAACGCGATTATACCTATCTGCCTGGACGGGGAACCGGGTCAGACACCGTCGGTCTCCCCCGAGAACGGATACAGAGTTTCTGGATGTCCTGCGAGACCTCTGACCCGCCTTCGACGCGAATCCTTGCGAGATCGATAAGCTCTGCTTGCTCTCTTTTCACTTGGTCTTTGATGGCGCCCATAAGCTGCTGAAATTTCCTGAGTACGTGTGACCGAACGATGATGACAAAATACCTTGGATAAGTTGCCCATGCTTTCTAGATTGGCGCTGAATTGGTTTTGGTTCAACAGAGTTGTTCATGTTTCATGTATAGTCTAACATCTGTCTCGTTTTTTACGTCATGTTTAGAACATTGGCTCGTCAAGAACAGTGGCAGGTACATATTGAGAATTGAAGACTTCTTCAGGGTAGGATACTTCGAACAAGTTGCCACGGCTTGTATATTAATATCGAGTTGGTTTTGGTTAAGCAAAGATGTTCGAGTTGATTGTACGCTCAGTTACCTGTCCGACGCATTTCTTTATAGTACCTTTAGAAAATAGACTCCTCAAGAACCATCGCAGGAATATATTGAAAATGGAGGACTCCTCGATGCTAGAATACTTCGAACGAGTTGCTTATCGCTTCTACATCTCCCGTTGAATTATTTTTGGTTCGGCAATGGTATTCGAGTTTATCGCGCAGCTCGGTTATCTGTCCAACTCATTTTTCACGACACCTTTAGAAAACAGACTCCTCGTGTTTATCGCCGGAATGTGTTGAAAATTAAAGACACGTTGAAGCCACGGTGCTTTGACTAAGTAACCCGCCGATGCCCGTGACTGTTAAGTCAAATCAATTTGGATTCGAGGCGCGCCGTTCGCGGTATGAAAAATTGTACGAAGCGGATGAACGATTGTTTTCCGTTGAATAAACGCGGGATTAAAATGGCTCGACGCGTGACCTATGAGCAACAATAATGTATGCGCGCAGGTGGAGGAGCGCTGCACGTGACGACACGTAATGAGCTGATTTTGAGCCGGGGTTTTACCCGGCGGTGAACTTTGTGCTCTCGGCATAGCTGCGTCAGAAGTAACCTATTTGCGGCGATATTTCATCGAAAGACAGACTAGCCCGCAATAGCTTCTACGCGTCAATGAGAAATGCTTGCAATTACCGGGCGAAAATAATGGGCGAGAGAGGCTAACAGTACTCGGCGACTCGATTCGAGAATTGTGTAATTAACAGGCGGGCGATCGACGAATTCGCGTAGGAATGTTTTTTTTCCGCGCGCCGGGGGACGAAGAAGGATTCGCCGTTAACCCGGCTCGCAATAATGTTTCCCTCTAATTGGATCGTCGTTTAAAGATCGCTCGCGAGCCGAGGCGAGGAGGACCCCGTAGCATCCGGATTGCAGGAACCGGGGTGGTGCATTAATCGGGACGAATGGAAATCGGCTGCTAGGTAGCCTGGCTGTCTCCGGTGCTCGGTGGGCGTTCGTCTTGAAATTCAATTAATCCGACTTGCCGGCGATGACTATCTCCTAGAATAATGAGAGTGCATCTCGACAAGCGTTATCACCGTCGGATCGGCCCCGGCGTCCCCCTTATTTAGAAGATAACGACGGCTGCTCGCTAAAACTTACTCTCTCTGAATGGTGTTGTCATTCGTCGTGTACCTCCTACCTTCTCGAGGCATCGCGAAGGGTTTAGAGTGAACTAGCCAATGAGAGAGACCCTAGGCTCCTCTCCTTCGTCGTGCATAACCGCCTCTCTCTCGCACCGTCGTCGTCGCGTCGCTTCTCCTCTCCTCCTCTCTCTCTCTCTCTCTCGCTCGCTCGCTCGTTCTCTCTGCCTCTCTCCTTTCACCGTCTCGCCAACGTCCCGCCGCCCCCTCGATTCTCCGACGTCCCTGCCCCCCGCCCCCTCGGCCCTCCCCACGAGCCGTCTACCTTCTCGCTCGGGTTCCCGCGATGAGATATGACTGCCACATTATCACCTGATTATGTTATCACTTTGCATCGCCCGTTCCTTTGCCGCGCTGCTGGCTGAAACTACCGTTTATCACGAGCGTGGAGATCTGCCGACGGTGAACGGCCCCCGGAATCCTCCGCTTGCCAAGATGCTCTAGTAATTCGAGGGGGGCGGCGACCGACTGTTCCGTCGATTCTCACCATCGTTCGCTTCGATCGCGATTTTTTGTAGAAGGAAATTCGGCCACCGAGAAACGAAATTCGATCGGCGATCGCCGTAAATGGATTGCAGAGCTTCCTGCAATTTAATGGCTGTCGGAACAGGTTAAACTATACTACGACTATAGATTACTAATGTTTGGATAGAAATACAAAATAGGAAGTTGAAGATTCAAATTGCTTGGAGATAATTGTTGCCTTTGTCTAATTATTTTTATTTGTATCTCTTTTTCGTAGGAAGGGTTAGAAATAATATATGCACTTTTTACTCCGGCATCCTTGAAATTAATAGCAATTACTTTTAATATTAATTTAAAATTGATAGCAAAAAGATCTTCCAACTTCGAAATTCTTTCAATCAATTACAACCCTAATTAACTTTGTATATTTCAATGTATTTCATTAAAATAGGTCTCAGAATACAATATCTATCGCTATCTATTATTTTTTAAATCAATGCCAGCTTCGACAAATTTTTTACATCAACTCAAATATTAACATCGAAAAGATTCTCCAAAAACAGCATCCACCCTCTTAATTCGCAAACCGAATTGCAACCCTGATTATTGTTCCAACAGTACGCTATTTCTCGGTACGAAAAAATTCTGAAGCTCGCAAGGCACTCCACCCTAACTCCTCCGGAAGATTAAAATCCCTGGAGCATCCATCAGCCGTGAAACCAGCCGATCGGTGTCGTTTCCGTCGCCGCCGGTTCTCCGCCCCCGAATTCGTGAGGGGTTTTTTTTCCCCCAGGTTCCCTCGAAAACCGTGTACGCGTTCCGAGACCGAATGGAGAGATTCGGCCGCCGGGCTGTAGGTGGAAATAAAAAAAAAAAAAGCGAGATTACGCGGGACAAGCGGAGAGACAGTAACTGGATCCGGTATGAACGGGGTCGGCCGCGAGTTCAGGCGAGCATGGCAGCGCTGCGGGACCATCAGGTCGCCCACAGCTCATCGCCAAGCGATCACATCTCATCGCCTCGTACCATCGCAGACTATTACAAACAGAGCATCCCCGTCACGGCGCGGAGCGACCCTCCGACCGCCTCCCGGCCACCCACCTACCCCCATCCCCCACGCCCCCTCTCTCCCCCCGGGGCCCCTCCGCGCGGCCACCCCCGCGCTCCACCGCGAACCGTGTCGTTCCCTTTCTCTCTCTCTCTCTGCCGTAGTGCCCCGGCCGCTTTTCAACCCCATCGCGATTCCACCTCCAGTCGTACGTATCACTGCCGCTCTATCAGCATATCCGACCGCTTAGCACCTACTTCCCAGGAGTGCGATACCGCTCGTAACTCATTTGAATTACACATTTCCCTGGCTCCCGCGAAATAATACGTGCGAGGATCCGCGAGGACGCAAATTGCGCCCGACCCCCCGCCCCTTGCCCCTTTGCCATCCGCCCGCGATTCCCCTCTCTATCCGACACGGTTTTTGTCTCGCTCCGACAGCCGCGCGACACGCGGCGCGCCCGTTCCCACCCGCGATCAACGATTTTAAGCGGGCCCAGGTGAGAACGACCTACGGCACGCTTGGGTCTGATCGGATTGCGCGGCCCTTCCTTCCTTCCGCCGCTTGTATAATTGCTCGTTCCCTGAATCGCGGACCACGGAGGCCTCGCCGCGGAGCGCTGTTTCGATTCGGTTCAACAGCTGTCGATGGAGGGCGGACACTTTTTGCGTTCGACGCTAGCCGATGGGAATTGGAGAATTACTTTTGCGACTGTATTTGTCTTTCGATTAGAAGACTCTGCTTTAAGGCGTGAATTGTTGTAGAAGGGTTGAAGAAACTGCAGAGGGAATTTTGTCCATCCTTTACAAAATTATGTTTGAAGATCGTGTATTAATGTTAAAAGGATATCATTTGAACGTACAAGTTTTACAGAATGATTTCTAGAGATAGAAGAACTCGTAAATAAAATACTCTCCACGCAATTTCGAATAAGATCACCTCTGTCCAACTAACTTAAAAACAACTTTGATTTTGTTACAACTGCAATTATTTATAGACGTCCCCACTCGATTTGCCAATAAGCAGCCTCTAAAAAAGCACTAAATACAACGTCGATAACTCGAAACTCTCGTTCGAAAAATATAAATAACTTCTGCTTCGAGGAGGGTTTTAAAAATCGCCGTAGATCCGCGGGGAAGCGAAAGAAAATCCCAGTTTGAGGAAACTAGCGATCGCCTTACCGATTGGCGAGACCGCCACGGCGGTTCCAGGCGTAAAAAGATTAGAACTCCGTAACTGTTCGGGAAAGTAGCTTTTCCGGGTCTCGGGAGTATCGGCGAAGGTTTCGTCGAAGAAACAGGAATGTGGACGCCGCGAAAAGTGGCCGCTCATGGGTTCGCCGTGGTGTCTACGGCTCCCTGGCGCCTAGCTTCGCTAATCGCGGCCCATTAAAACGCCCTACCACGCCATCGCGTTCTTGGCGAACCAGAGTTTCGCTCTACCGCAAATTTTCTCGCGCTGATCTTGACGGTAATGTCCTAACTTTCGAACAACCGCCGAACGAACCACCACCAGCCCTCCCCCGGCCCCCGATGCGCTTCTTAAACTCGGGGAATATCGTTGCCGGCGGCCGTTCCCGAGATTACCGGTGGCTTCTTTCGACGCTTCGATAATTAGGCGATCAGGATACCCGGAAGTAACGTCGTTTCACGGCACGGCGGCCCGCTGTCCGCGACTTTTCAATTCGCCGAACTTAATGGGCCACCGATCTCCCAGAAAATTGCGTACATTATTAAACCGTCGCGATCGATGCCGAACTCTAAGTAACATGCATTTCACCTGACATATAATTTAGACACGCCGTATGATTTATTGTAGCGCGTGAAACTGATTCTTTTGGTTTTTGATAATATTAAAATTATTTCGAGACGTCTGTCAACAATTTTGAATGACTCCTTCGAGTCGAATAAATTCCAAGCAGGACTCCAAACGCTATTTAATCACCACACTGCCTGGCGACGGGTAGTTATCCCTTTTGTTGCGCCAATTAAATTTTCTGTGGAACCTGAAATACAATCGTATACTTTAATCAGACATTCACTTGATAAAAATTGCTTGTAGCGCATTTATTGCGCTCCTAAAACTGTGTGGCAGTATAATGAAGACTTTAATAAGAAATTAATATTATTTATATTTTATTAAGCTGCTGCATATGATACAGCGAATTTCTAATTACGTGCCAAGTGGAGTAACCATAGTTTCACGTGACTTAAATATCTTCAACACAATTTAGAAAATTAACTACTGACGAACCGAAGCTTCGATTTTCGACCAATCCGTAAAGTTTGTCCGAATGGCCACTGGGTCGTCCACGGCCCAATTAGACTCTGATTATCCGTGCCCGTAGGAGGAGACAATAATCGCAAGGGGGGCGAAGCCGGAGGCACGAATAGGACAAGAGGAGACGGAGCCCGGGTCGCGGAACGATTTATTATTAGAGCGTCGTGCACGCGTTGGACACGCGTAGCTGACGGCCGGCCATCAGTATCGCGTGATTCTTTCTAATTAATTCCGGCAGCGTGGCTGTTATTAGCGGCGGGCAGCCACTAGGACAGAAAGTATCGCGATTCAATCATAAATCTGGCCAAGTTTCACGGAGCGAGCCGGCCGAGGATAGACGACGGGGAGGACGGTTCGCCGGCGCGATGGCAAGAAAGCGAGATATCGCAACCGTGATGAGGAAGATTGAAGAAGAGGCCGAGGAGACGTCCGGGGGAGGGGGCAAGGGAACAGCGGGGCGCCGGCGAGTGAAACCGCGCGAGATCCACGGCTCCGCGGTGGAACGAGGACCTCCGCAAGAATTTCCCTAATTATTATAACCCATTAATGCGATGAGCGTTATTATTTTAATGCCGTTATCTGGCGGCGGCCCCGGGCTAATTTGCCTCCGTGAAATCGATTGTGCCGCGTGCGTTTGCACGTTCATAAATAATCAGGCCGTGTTTACGGTATGAAAAATCGGTGCCGGATCGGTAGACCCGCGCCGACGTTCGTATTAAATCCGTCGTTCCGGCGGCGGTCTAACGAGTGCCCCGTCGAACGGCTGTCGATTATATCAATCGCCGCCAGCCCGAAAGCCTGCGGTTTCCTTCCGCGAAAACCGAGCGTCGCGCCCCATTAAGCCGCGGCGATCGTTTCGGCCGTGTTTTGCCGGTCGAGCTTCCTCGACGAAAAAAAAATCCGCGATGGAAGAAACGGAGGACTAAATGGTTCCGTTCGAGCGCCGTGCGATTACCGTAATCGATTGAATTGTCCCGGATAGCGATTAATATCGGCGACCTGCCGGTCCCTCGGAACCGCTCGGCTGAAACTCGACAGTCTCCCGATGCCTTTTGGCTTTCTTTTTGCTTCGCTGATTCATCTGGTTCGGCTGCGAGGTGCTGGCACTGTTTGCTGTAGATCGATAGGGTTCGATGAATTTTTATTTAATTTTCTGTGATTTTAAAAAGCGTCAAAGGTTTTGTGGAACCACTAGGGATTGCTATGATTTTTTAAGGAAGTTCCAGGTTTAGGATCATGCGAGGTAGATGTTCATAATATTTTTATGTAGACTGTGTTTAGAGGACGAAAGATGGTGACTAAATGTGTCGAAGGGGTGAGAAAAAATTTTAAAAAATTTACAGATTACCTAGACGACTCTAGACATTATTAAATTATACAGTTATTAAAAATAGAGTTGATCTGAGAGGTAATTGCATGGAAAATAATAAAAACAGAAAGCGATAATAAAATATGTGTATAAAATCTCTACAACAATTTCTCCTACTTCCCTCTCTAGAATTATCAAACTATATACCACAATGCTCAATATCCACCCCCATATAGTCAACCAAAAATTTTAAATAATTTTAGAACCTTGTCATAAAAGTTCTCCCACATCAATTTTCATTTTGAGAAAGTAAATCAGTGAACATCCAGTAGAATAGCATTTTTTGAAAAACATAAAACATGATTTAAATAAATACAGTAAATGCACCCCTAAGATCATCCAACTAAAGCTATTAGAATTAAAAAAGAAATAAAGCTATTAGAAGTAGCATAATTTTCAACAGCGTCACGTATCCGTAAATTCAGCCGTTCGTCCTTCAGTCGCATAATCAGATCCATTTTGCAAAGGGGTTGTCGATCCATCATGGCGTCGCCGGTGCGGTACACTGCGGAAAAAAAGCTGGTCGAAATCAGGATCGTTTAGCGGTGGACGCGGACTCGCGAACCAGTTGTCAGGTAACCCGTATCGTGTGACCCGCCCGCGCACGTGTCGCAGATAGTTATCATAATCCTTGTGTTCCTTGTAGGGTTATCATTAACCACCCACCGATACATGAACCCGTGGGTTCCGACCACCACGTGTCCTTTACCGGCCACGGGACACGGTGGAACTCCGTTGACAGGAGTTTCGCGGTCTGCCCGACAGATGGCCGTCGTTTAAGCGTCGTTTTCAACCCCCTAAGCCTGCCACCCGTAAGCCGTAAGTCTGTTGTCGGTCTATCCTGCGGGCTCGCCGAGGGTAGACGGTGGATGAATTACCGACCCGACGTCAAAACGAGAGGATCAGCTTTATGGCCGCTCGTCTAAATAAGTGGCCACCGACTCGCCTTGCTCCCTCGCGGGTCCCCCGGCCTGTTTACATTTGTCCGTGCGCTTCGATTCTCTTCTTTAAACAAACCCCCTTCGCGACACCTGCTCGTCGATCGCCGTCATCGTTTCGGAAACCACGGAAGAATTCGCTGAGTCATCGAACGACTTCATCCCCCTACGGGCGAAAAAGAACGACGCGATCGATTATCAGACGCCAATTTATCAACCCTCGAGTGATACACAATTATGATGAAATTAAATTTTTAGAAAGCTCTACGGTACGCGAACTTGTTAATTTACTCGAAGCAACGACCTGCTTTTAGGTCAAACTGACTCGACAAGGCACGAGGGTTGATAGGGTAGACACGGTCAGGCCTCAACATGTTTAACGAGGATAAATTTGCCAGGTCGCATGGAGATAGCTGGACGAAACTATACTCTTGCTTTACTTGTTTCTGCTTTGGGTTCGAACGAGCTCGACAAGATATATAAAATAGTCCAAATATAGTCCAAACTTTATTCATTAAATAGTTTATAGACACTTCTTGTTCAATTCCTTTTTTAGCTAGAGAAATAAAGCTATTGTGTTTAAATTCCAAAAATACAGCAAGGGTGTCAAAACCCCTAATTAAAGTGAACTCATCTTACTCAATTTTAAATCTACATGAACCTCAGATATAAAATTGAAAATTCTCTGGTAAATTGAAAATTCTCTTCTAAATTAAAAATTCTCTAATAAATTGGAAATTATAATCTCCATCCACGTTTTAACCAGTCCCTCCCCGGTACTCTAATCGCGTCGCGGATCTCCAGACAAGGCGACGCCCAATCCTAAGCCCTCGATCACGGCCGACCAGAAAAATGACAAACTGGTAACGCGGGGTTCGCGGAAACGCCGCACCGTTATCTATCAAAAATGGCTCGGCCGCATACCGCGGATGCCAGCAGCTAGAGCAACGCGGGGGCAAAGAGGGGAGGGAGGAGAGGAGGAAACGGAGGCAGAGAAATCGGCGCGGCGGCGAGTTCCTTTGAAGATTCCCCCGAAATCCGACGAAGATCACGACCGCCCCGGCACCGGCGAACAAGACGGTAGAGCGCGGGCGCCCGATCGCCGTAATTTCGCCTCATTACAATTACGCTAATATCCGGCCATCAATTAGCCCCGGCTTAAAGACGCTCGCATTAAATAGCTAATGCATCGGCGTCCTCGCGGACGCGCTCGTTCTGCTTCGCTCGGCGCGATAGCGGCCGATAGCCGGCGATCATCGTTGCCGTGAACCACGGCTTCTAGGTGGACGCGATCTTCGCGAATTTTTTCTGCGAAACTTTGCAGACTTCTTTTGCGGAAACATGGTGCATTTTGAAGTGCACATGTTGCGCAACCTGTGGTAATTTTTTGACAGCGAAATCTTGTTTTGTAACAGCTGTTGTTCATAAATTGTCTCTGATATTCTGAGAACGCTGCGAATGAAACCATCAAGTGAACATAAGTGAAGTTAAATTAATTATATTATTAATAAAGTTACTGGTAGTAAATTGTTATTGTAGTCGACTGTTTTTCGAATTAATTCCTGTACAATTAGAACTTTTTAGGATACATTTTTATTCGATTTAATATTGAATATCGTCGAATGGATTCGTTGATCTCTATTCCTCGCTGAAAACCTGTTCCATCTCCGAAGATTCCGCAACGAAAAAATTCTCGCAACACGTACACCATCCGCGCCCTCGAATACGGTAATTGTTTCGAGAAGGCGTCCACTTATCTCCCCGAGGAAAAATGTTAAAAAACCCAGCTTTTCTCGGACAGCCGACGCAACCCTTAATGGCCGGATCACACGTTACGATTGTATCGCGACAAGCCGCGCGGAGGTTTCGTCCACTTATTAACCCGCCGACTTCGAGTTTCGTGCTTTGATAATGGCGCTCGAATGAATCACCGCCGATTACGGGAATGGTAGCGACCAATGGGGAAACCTCCGAGGCCCGTCGACCAAGCCGGGGTAACGAGAACTCTCTTCAAAGCGACGCGGCGTGACTGTTGCTTTCTGAAAGTGAAACCTTGTGATTATCGGAAGCTGCGAGAGCCCCCTATAACTGATAGGAAACCGAGAGGCTGCTTCCGAGAAACGTGAAACTGGTTCAGCTTCTACCGAGCCGCGTCCTCGGGCGAAGTGCATTCGCGGGTTGCCGTGATCTTTCTTGCAGGATCATCTCGATGCGCTTCGTTTCGAGGATTTCCGAGAAATATGGAACGAGAGAGGTGGATGGGAGTGGTGTGCATAGTTTGTTAGGTGCCATTTTCTTAGTACCTTGAATCATTTTGCGAGAATGAGGAGAATTAGATTTATTATTGGCACATAATTATTACTAAACAATTGCTGAACGTTTCGTTATAATAAGAAGAAAATTCCAATGTGCATAATGACTATTTTTATGACGGAAATATTTGAAAGTAATACATGAACCTACAATGGTGGCTACAATGAATAATTTAGTGCAAATAGGGCCATAATTTTATGGGTAGTTTTGTCAAGGTATGCTAAAGGTTTTGTCAAGATATATTAAAGAAAAATTTGTAACAACTACCAGCATATAAACAGTACTTTACATGAACAGTAGTTCGATTGAAAGATGCAATTAATTGGAAATATTTGATATGTCCCAAATATATAAAAAGATATTTTACTAAACTAGTTACCGAACTGCAACCTTTAATATTACTTTAAACCTGCTAACACATATTTTTATTGCAAAGAAAAAAGTTCTCATCCTAAAACGAGTTCAACAAAAGTAAATTCTCTTGTAACAGTGGGATGATAATCGTTACCCTGAACCGAATCTCAGCAATAAGCGTACGACAATGAAACGCGTCGCAAAGTGCAGCTCTCGGACATCGGCAGGTTGACGCTACAATAGGCAGAATCTCCCCAAAGTTTCTTTATTCCTTATATTCGAACGGTTCGTCGGCAGCCAAACCGTGAAGATATCGATAAGCAGAAGAAGCCCGGCCTGTGTGCGTGTGTGTCGCGACCTGAAAAGGTTCTGGTACCGTGACTGCCGAGATTTATCGTTTAAACGCGCACTTACGGGGCCTCGCCGGAAGGTATTGCATCACACACAAGCAACGATAAATCATCGAAATACGAGCCGATGACGGGTCGCGAAGAAATAACATTTAGTACCTGCCGCGCGGAATTTCGCGTCGTCCAAACGTTTCCCCGACAAATTGTCCGACGGTGGCCTTAACAAGCCTCGAAGAGACGACCCCGGTCCGGCACCGGAAGAAGACGTCCAGCAAGTCGGCTTCGCCGTCTCGAATCGACCGGTCGAAAGCGGGGGAACGTGTAAATCGGCAAGTTTATCGAACCGGGAGGAGAACGGTCGCGAAATCGCGGCACGTGCCGCGGAAAACATTGAACCCTCTTCCGCGGTTTATCTTTTCTGCCGCCGTAAAAAGGAATATCGTTCGCGTGATACCGGCCAGCCGTCGTTCAACCGTATGCCGAGAATTAATGCCTCGTGCGGCCTGAAATCCTCTTTATTTGCATCGCCGCAAAGCTAGGTCCGAGATCGGCTTCCAGAGGGGATCGACGATACCCTTTGCACCAGAGTCTTGGACACTCGGCTGGATGGCTGGTGATGGTCCAAGATCAAGATCGAAGGCCACTGCGAAGACTCAATGTAGCAAAATAGCGAAACGCGGTCTATGGAACCTGTTTGCAATGTCTAGAGTATGTACTAGTGGATTTTAAACTTTAATTCTTGATAATAAAAGAAAAATATGGAGATATTATTCAGCGAAGGCATGATTAGGTTGCTTGAAGAATACTGTTTAAAGAGAGCAAGAAATTTGCAGAGCCTGGAATAGATTATCTATTTTAATATTTAATTTTGAACGAGGAAGATGAAACTATTCGGTGAAGATGAAAGATTAGGTTCTTTGATTTGGCAATTCAACAATTAAGATAATCGACAGTAATAAGTAGACAGAATTTTTGTGCAAAATAGAAATTGTATCCATGCAAGAAATAAAAATTGAATAGAAAGTCCTTCCTTTAGTAATTTAATCAACAATTTAATACTTTGACAATCCTAAATTATTTAAAACAATTTAATATCTTAAATTACAGCTACTGTTATCATATAATAACTACATCATGAAAGAAAAATACGGAAAGAGAAGAATAAAAATCAAACCGCTCGAATTGAACATCAATCGGTCCAATTAATCGCAATTATTTCTGTTTGCCG
Organism: Augochlora pura; assembly: GCF_028453695.1. Classification (NCBI taxonomy): domain Eukaryota; kingdom Metazoa; phylum Arthropoda; class Insecta; order Hymenoptera; family Halictidae; genus Augochlora; species Augochlora pura. The sequence goes on along the minus strand of NC_135782.1, from coordinate 4,840,978 downwards.
AACCTTTCGCATTGTCCCTTTCGCTCGAAAACACGAAGCGAGCAAAAAGTTCGACACAAAAGTGCATTAAAAATCGATAGCAGTATCCCGCGGACCGTTTTCCTCCGTGGGTGTCTTTCAATAACAGTTTTCTGGCATTTCCGTGGACGGATCGATAATATCGCGATAAATCTGGCCAGGTTTTCACGGTCGGTTATAGCAGTCAACTTATTCTTTTCGGGTGTTCGTAAACAACGTGACAAATGCCCCGCCGGCCCATTAATCAACTCGTCGTAAATTTGCCCGGCACTTCGAGTGCTTTAATTGGAATTAAAACGCGGCCGTCGGTGACGGTGGTAGTGACGGCGGCGGCGACGGTGGTGGTGGTGGTGGTGTTGCTGTTGCTGCCAGCTATTCCTCGTTTTGTTCGCGCATTGATCTCGGATTACTGCATTACAACGACCGGACATCGCGGACGTCACCGTTTCCCGGGCACCGGTGAAAATTCGGCCGCCTTTTATTGTTCGTCCCATTGTTTCTCGCTGTTCCGGCTTCTTGCGTTTGCCGGCTCCTTTTTTACGGCGACGCGGCGCCCGCGTTCACGCGTCGCGCTCGTCTCCTGTACCAAATCAAATCTGTCCTTCCGGTTTAAAAATATATATCGAACCGGCAAATATTGGTGACGACAGGGTTCGGTACACTTCCGAGGACGATGGAAGGATGAGGGATCCGACGATTTATCGGCTACGTCATTTCGAGACGCGATTGTCGCGAGCGCTTTTATCCGGCTGACGGTCTCGAGAACTCCGTTTTGTTTGGAATACGTTTTATCGCGGATATTTAATAAAGCTACACCTACGGTGTTTTATGAATATTTGTCAAGTATCACAGGATGTTGTAAACATTTTCTTTATCGATCAGGATCGATCGGAATTAATTAATTACAGACCGTGCTCGTGCTTCGATTACGATAGCGGCGGAATTTCCTCGCAGATAGGAAAATCATTAATTTGCTGAGATTCCGGGGCGTCCGCGACCGGAGGTTTTCCACCGTTTTCATTGTGTTCGCGGACGACAACCCCTTTTTTGTTCCGGGCCGAGGCGGAAAGGAAGCGTCCCTCCGTTGATCCAGCCCGGCGAACGCAACCGCAATAATGTTACAACCGCAGATTCGAACTTATAAGGGAGTAGCTGAAGAAAGTCAAAGCCTTAGACGCGGGACTTCGCGCGAAATCAAGATCCGGGCTTTAAGGTGGGGACACGGGGGTAATGGCGTGTGCATTATTCTGATAAATCGCCGCCGGGGGGCCTGGCGTCAAACCTGACTTGCCGGCTGACAGGAACCTTGGTCAATCGTATCTACCTCTACGCAAGACGTTCGCATTCGAACCACGCCGAGTTTACTCGACGGGAACGTTCCGCCCCGAAAAATGTTCATCCCTGCGACGCCGCCCGCTGCCCCTTGTCCCTCATGCGGAAATTCGGGGAGAACGCTTCCAATCGCCTGGCGAAATTAAATATCGAAACTAATGGTCGAACTTGATGGTCGTTTTAAAATTTGCGGTGCAACCTCGATTTATAAAAGTCGGATTTACTTGGAATATTTGGATCGATTATTTGCAGACAGTGCTCGCATTCGTCTGGCGACATAAGGTATCAAACTTGCTTGTTGTTTCAAATTTTACTGCACATTTCCAACTTTCTTACAAAATTAGATAGATACTAATGAGATTATTTCAAGTAACGTTAATGATCAGGGAATAATGTAATAATGCCCAGAGCTATTTTACAGAAATATCGCTTAATTCGCACGCTTAATAAAACATATAAAGCATAATAAATAAACAATAAAACACACATGTAAATAAAATGACACCATTGGCAAACTAAACTATATTATCATCTAGAATTTGCATTGCACTAACATTTAGAAAAGTCGGCTTTTCTCGAAAAAATTAGATCAACTATTCAACAAGAATATTTTTACCTGCCTTACGAAATTAAATATTAAACCTTACTATTATTTAAAATTTGCACTGCGCCAAAATTTTTTTAAGTTGTCTTTACTTGCCAGCGATCAGATAAAATTAAATTTTAACCCTAATCGCCGTTTAGAATTTTACTACGATTCAACCTATAAACGAGGACTTTGCTCGAAATTCTCGAACTGATTATGGTTACTTTTATCTCGAGCATTTAAACCAGTTATCTCGATTACTCTGTGTTCTACCTGCAGCTACCTTCATGCTAGCTGGTTGCACTTCAGGCACTTAAACTAATTACAGGTTGTTAAATTTTATCTCGAGCACTTAATCCAGTTACACTGATTACTTGTACTTCATGCCACCTTTTACACTAGAAATTGAAATGTTACCGAGCCTAAGTATCTTGACAAAGTTTGTGCGAGAAGAAAATCCCGGATTAAGTATGTCTTTCATTGCGAACATAATGTACTGAAGATAATGCACTAAGGGAGACAAAAAAGGTGTAAGCAGACTGCTGATTTTTGTGCAAAATAAGAACTACTGGCATCAAGCGAAGGATGTAGAAATTAAATAGCAAATTCGTTTTTAATGGTTTTAATATATCAAAAATAACAAACCAACATTTTCCAATTCTTGAATTTGTCTCTGAATTATTTAATTCTTTTTACTGTTTTAAATCGCATCTCCTCGATCTTACGATTCAACGATAAGAAAGTCTTAAAAAAAAATTCTTCGCACCTGCAGTATTGCATTAAACATGCAATTCACGTTTTCACGTTGAACCCAACAAAAAATTGTGAAAATTCTAAAACAGGTAACAAAGTTGTAAATCATCTCGAACATAACTTCCACAGCTAGCTCCAGGAATACGTCTCGATAAAATTTGTCAAGACTAACGAAGTCGGTTCCAGTGGCAGCGACATTGTCGGCCGGGGATAGTCGCGTATCAGTAATCGATTAGAGGATCTGCCGGGATCCCACGTTCCGTGCGAGGGCTGCCTAATCCCAGGGCCAGGTGTCGAGATATCGAAAGGTGATGGAGCGGGCCGAGACGCGTTAAATATTGAGCCGGTCACGGAGCACACGCGGACCCAGGCCCGTAATGAGGCTGTCCCTCGTATCTCGGGGTAGGACGACGATACCACGGGTGCGCGCGGCTCGGCGCTGCGCGCTGCTTTGCGGCCTGATCGGCCGGTGCTCATTAGCGACGGATTAATATGATCCGGTCGAAGGAACGGCCGGACAAATGCACGGTAGCCGTGTCCACGAGGACGCGGGCCATTCGTTTCGTGAACATTTCGCTGCTGGCCGCCGCGAACCGAATGCACGTCCGCCGGACGATCCCGATCAATCTCGGTCCGCGATCGCCGGAACCTCCGCCGTAAGGTCTTTATCGGGCATCTGGATATTAAGCTGACACTCGCGTTGCTTAATCAGTGTCCACGGAAATTCGTGGCGGCCGCCGATTGGTCTAACGTCGATCGACCACGGTTTAATACCGACCAGGGCGGACGCATGCGGAGTTCTGTGAAGAGACGTGGAGACAATGACTTGAAAGATTCGATGTAACTTTGAAATTTGTATTTGCGATTACTTTGAAGTTATAATTATCAATATTTCTAATTTTCCAACGCGATTTATGTATTTTTAATTGATTTGATCTAGCAGTAGGGTAGATATATACTTGTACATATTTTTAGTAATTTTTCTATTGTAATATACGTGTAATGGCGTAAGATTTTAACGTAAATGCGTATTTATATAAATGTGTATTGTCAGTACTGACTGAAAGAATTCTATATATCTGAACTATATCAAAAACCTGTCCTATATAATTTGGTAAAATTTTGTCAAGGAATTATAAGAATTTCGTAAAACTTGGGCTAATCTTATGTCGTTACTATAATCGTTTACGAACGAATCACCGCGTCGAGGGAATGCTCGAAAGCAGACCGCCTCGAGATCGTAGCAAATAGTAGAAACTCGGGGGATTGCGTAAAATTGATCGATACAGGCACCGTTGAACGAAATGATAAAGTATCGTTTGCTGGTTCTAGCCGCTACAATCTAGTCCCGCGGTACAGAAAATACCGGGAGGGTTTTCAAAGTAGGATAAAAATGTGAGTCACGGGAGAGAACAGGACAAGTTTTCAGCGACGCTGTCCGACATTAATAATGGCGATAAGCCGCGATCAAGACGGATTGAAAAAGTTTCGAGCGCGAAACCACGATCAAGATTCGAATTGAGTTCCTATTCCCCCGAAACCGGGTAGGTATCCGGCGAGTCTCGCATTCCCCTAGGCTCGCGTTCCCGTCTGTTAATTAACCGAAAAGTCACAATTACAGCTGGATCGCGATAAAAATCCGGATTCCCTTTGCGTGGATTATCTCGATCATCCGGGGAAAAGAAAAATCGTGGAAAAAAACGGGGGGGGGGGTGGTGGTGGTGGTGGTGGAACGTGAACGCCGGGCAGGAGAACGCCGCGGAGCCTACGCTATTGATCTGAGGCCCGGGCCGGTGCTGGGCCGGCTGATAATTAGTCAATCAGTCAGCGGCGAGCTGTTGTTTTATTGAAACGAGACCGAAGCCGAGGGGCCGAGAAGTTTTAACAAGGGGCCCGCGGGTTCCCCGGTTCATTCATGCCGGCCAATTCCCCAGCCCGTTTCCCTTTCGCGTCGCAAACCGTCCAGGTACTTTTACGCGCGCCGTGTCATTAATCGTTCGATTAAGCCGCCTGATAACGCCCTCCGCGAGGCGGTCGCTAGCGGTCGCAGGCGGTCGCATGCAGGCGTGCCAACCGTGGCGACGCGGCGCGGGCGGCCATAACTCCCTAGCTGTTCGCGGCCAACGAGCCGGGGATCGCAAATACCGTTCACGGAGAAAACCGGCGACCGCCTACCTGGAACATCGGTCCCGATTTTTCAACGACCACCGGATCCCACGGATCCACGCATGCGCCTCCCTTCGCCGACCCGGTGAAGCATAGGGACATTTCGCAGGACACGAAAATACACTCTTATCGATTCCGCGGTCCCGAACGATTCTTGGCGACCCCCGAACCGCGCCGATAATTAATTACCGGACCTGATTGAGACTGCGCGTGTCGCCGGGGACTTTTTAACCAGTCGCCGAAACCACCGGGAATCGATACCAATCGCTTAGCGACGGCCGACCTGTCTCCCCGTGATTTTTAAACGATCTCGGTCGTCTTAGAATGGCGACGTCACTGAACTACCCCTAAAAGCAGGACTCGACGTTTAATAGACAGCGTCTATCAATTAATTACGTCCTCAGAGCCTGTATAAAATAAAACCAGATCTATGAATATATTCCTCTGAAATTGAATATGGTTAATCGCCAAAGGAAGCTCAGCAAATACTGAACGTTAATAACTTAGCCTACGATCCTTTGCGCAAGAATGAAACTCACCCTCATCAATTGCATCCAACGCGACTGAAACGGAAAGTTCTTTCTTTCTTCGGTGATCTCGAGGCATTGAAATGAAAGCACAGCGATTGTTTTTGCGATGCGCGCGCCGCCGCATATTATCTTGAATATTTCGAACGCGTCGGCTGCCGCGAGCAGAGCTAGAGCGAGGGGATTAGAGGAGGATCCGAATCAGGCGGCCGATACGTGGCGGCACTCTATCTTCGCGTCTATTTCCGCTGGCACGAGGGCAGATAGTCTCCCGATCGCTGTTAATCGCTCAATTCCGAATTCGAATCCATCACCGGGGGCCGCCGCGTTTGAAAATAGTTCCCGGGTAGCGGAAGCAACAAATAATCGGCCCCGAGGTGCGGACGCAAACCGCGCGTAACAGGGTGCCCCGGCGGCCCGCGAAAGAAGGAGCGACGGCGACAGAAGCGGATCGAAAGTGCCGCGGGTAACAGGGAGCGACGAAGACCGACAGAGGGGGGAAAATAGAGAAGCAAGGCGAGATGGACGCGCCCCATATAATCTCCGCGATGCCGCGAGAGTCTGCGTCCTCTCCGCCTTGGAGATCATCCCTGAACCACGTCGGGAAGCATCGCCTCTTTCGCTGCGGGGCCCCCTCGAAATTCTGTTTGTTAACACATTGTCGCGGAACTTTGTACTTTTTCGTAGAACGGAGGGACAGTCGCGAGGCTCGAGAAAATATCTACTCGTAGATGGTATAAATCATTTTTCGAAAAAATAGAGGCTATGCAAAATTAACATGACAGAATTTGAGAGAATTTAGTTTGGTGGTTTTAATTTGTAGACAATTGTCAGATAATGTATTGAATTAAAATAACTAGAACGTAGCTAGAAATTACAGGATCTTCTATTTCAAAAATTCCATAACAGTATTTTATTTAAACAGATTTCAATTAAAAAGTTATGTTACAGATCCTACGATCCTGTATATCTAAATAAAATTAGAAATTTATAATAGAACAGCACAAAAATTAATTTTCAAATCAGCAGTCACAATATTAATTATCTAGCACCTCGATAAAGTACAATTTTAAAGTACAATTTCCAGAAAAATTTGCCAAAGTGTCCAAAAAGCTCGAATACCGCCTAAACATCGTATTCATTTAAAAATTAGCAAACCAATAAAGGATTCTGGGCGACGTCGAAATCGACTGACGAATTCGATTGGTAGAGGTTTAAAGGGTTAACAAATTCGACGGTTCGAGGGCGCGTACAGACGAAAATAGGAGCGGGGACAATGGTAGGAAAATAATAGAAAAGGAAGGGAGGCTATTAGCGTCGACGCCAATGCACGGTTTATACTATACGCGCACGGTCACGTTTATATATACGCAAGTACTGAATTTGCCGTCCAAAGCAAACCGTATGTCGGACATCGGCACGATTTATCGCGTTGACACGTGTCTCTTACAGAGACGCGCGTTTCGCCCCCGTGCACGGGCCTCTCTTTTAACCGCGATTAAAATACATTTTCGAGGATAGAGGCCGACCGAATTTCCGCGGCCTGTGTTCCCTTCTTACGGAGCGGTTAACTCTTCCCTAGTAATTTATATCCTCGCGCGGCGCTCCTTTGCGGAGGGCTTCATTAAAGGCGAAGTTGTCGAGCGTGTGCGGTGTCTATCGGATTTCCTCTCGTTTTGCCGCGCGCGTACACGCGGCCGTTAACATTCTACAAAATCTTCAGGATTTAACCCCTCGTTCCCAACCTTCCTGCAACAACCGGGAAAGATGCCGCATCGACGCGGCCACCATTCGCAGCCGCGAATACTAAGAACGCTAGATTATGGTCCTTTTACTTTCTGTTAACCCTTTGCAGAACTAACTCCAATTAACTATCATTTTCTATTATCCCTATGTTCTTTCATGAACAGTTCCAAAAAGATGTAAGAACAATTATTGCATATCTTTTAACAGCCCCAGATTGTAAATATCATGCGAGTAAAGACGATCGAACTACATGACGTTAAAGCAACTTGTCAAATAAAATGGATGACTACAGAGTAGCAAAGAGAATTATCAAGCATAATCTATAAAGCTACGAAATTTAATGTGAAAGTTTCGATAGTGTTCATTTCACCAAGTCGCAAACGTGTTCCATGTTCAAGCACGTGATTACAATAGCAGAGTCTGATGTTTGAAATTCAATTCGAATACGGGTAACCATGGAATTCGAAAGGATCCACGTTGAGTCACCGGGGTCAAAGACACGGGGGTTCTCCAGGTTCGTCGAGTCAAACCCGGACTAGAAAAAGAACCCGACGCCGGTTCGCAGCTACTTGCGGATAATTAATAATGCCGGGATCAAAAGTGTGCCCATTGAATGTTCGCTCATTCACAAAACGATCTCTCTCCGCCCAGATGAATGCCGGACCAGATCGTTACAAGGGTATTCTACGGGCGTGCCCCTAACGGGTGTCTTCAGGTCAATACCGGCGGTTCGTTGAATACAATTATTAATGCCGTCATTAAGAGCATTTACCATTTTTAATGCGAGCGATCGGAAAGAAATATAAATCATATCCGCCGCATGGTTTCTCTCTCTTTGTCTTCCTTTCTGCCTCCCTCTCTCTCTCTCTCTCTCTTTCTCTCTTTTCTTGGACGCGTCTTCGCGCGAGCCTGTTTTCAGCTACAGGATCCATCCCGCTCGCTCTCCCCCAGTCACGTTTTGCGGCTCGCTTTCTCCATTTGTAATTTCGCCGAGAGGAAAAATTGGGCCAGGTGGACTTCGATCGATCTTCCGCGGTTGAGTTTAATGCGTTTTCGAGCGAACGGGGTGCGCAACCCCCCGACGAAATTCGTTATTAATGCGTTCGCTGACCGACGTGCGGCGACCAAAAAAAAAAGATCACACGGTGTAGAGCATTAGTTTTAATGATACCGACCGATGGATCATGCATTAGAGAGCGTTTTAGATTTTGCGCCGGGTGATATTTGCTGTCTCTGCAGATATACGGAGTCGCGACACTCGATACTTGCTGTCGAAAAATTAATAGCGATTTTTAAAAATACTTAACTATGTATATAAATTATACCATGGAAAGCTAGACTTTATGCACTCGAAGGAAGAAAAAATAATTAATTGATTCTACGTTTAGTATAGCATATATTTTATTCGGATTAAATAAATATTTCACAGTGGTATAGAAACGTTAATCTATCGAATACTATTAAAATATAATATTTTCCAGAAATAGTGGCAATCTCTCGCCTGAAAAGCGTTCCATAATAGGCACTCTCGCCACAATTTTTCCCACAGACCAATCTGTCCGATCGCCATTATATCGCCGGAATAACGATCCAGAATCTAACATTAGATAATCGTGTTCACATCCTTTCCAGGGGCCCGCGATTTTTAACTTTCCCCGCGGATCGATCTCTGTAGGCGAAACCTTGTCCCGAAGGAAACTCTCATGCGATCCGAGCGGATATGGGCGTCGTCGGCTCACGCTGGCCGGAGCCAGCGGTGCCCGTCGAGGGAGAAGATCGGCCGCGGGGGCATCGGAAATCGCTCGAATCGCACGAATCGCGACCCTTATCGCCTTATTAGTGTATAACCCTGCCGTGTGCATGTGCGTGTACGATTTTATGTGAGCGCGAGCGCGCGCGCGCGTCGTTTCCCGGCGCGCACGGTTTCTTTTATCGACGGCCTGTATCAGCGTACTCACGCTCCCTTTCATGGTCTTTAAACCGGCGCACTTAGCATGGCCCGTCATTACTTAACGGTGAGTAATAAAGTTGTACCACCAATTAGCCGACGCCGTGGAAGCACGCGCATCAACCGCGCGGAGCCGGTAGCCGGCCTTGCGTATCGCGGCCACGCTATCGCGGCGATATCTCGTTTCGGTCGTCCGGGATAAAATCGGTAATCCGAGAATAATCGTTATTATCCTTGCCTTGCCTGCGCCCGAGCCTGGCCGAGCACTGCCGAGCCCGGTTAATCGTGGCCAACCGACGTGTACCAATTTACTTGCACCTTACGATTGTTCCATGGGAAACCGGGGGTGGTTTCGCAATCGTCGCTGCCTCTGAGAATGCGAGATATAAAAATCGCCATTTTTCACTTCACGTCGGACTTGTACATTTATACCGTGCGTTCGAGGATTATAAGAGCAGCTGCTTGTTCAAGTCACGTGGAGATTGGGCAATTGAGTATACCATGCATGTTACCAATCACTTCTTCATCATTTTTACGCTTTGCAGGACTTAATGAAATTAAGCCGATACTACAGATATGCTTGACAATTAAAATTCAAATCTGAACATATAATTCCGTCACCCACTTAATGGTAATTTAACAATCAAATTAATATTAAAAATCAACGTTTCTCTCACTCTCACACAGATCTTGGTTTATAAAATAATCTCCCCAATTTAATTTCCTTCCATCTGATTTCCATCAATATACATAATCACTTACAATTCCTATAAAACACATTTCTATCAAACGTACACCCTTAGCCATTCTTCCAACACGCTGGTCTCGGCTAGTTGACAAACCTTCTTCACCCCCATCCTCCCCACAGCCTCTGTTTTCCGCCGATCGGTAACGACGATCGAAAGTCGAATTCCGGCGGGGGTGGAAGGCTCCGCGGGATTTTTATTCAGCTTCGTCCGGATGACAAACGGGGTGGGAAAGACAAACAACCGGTCGCGTGTGAGTGGTCTTCAGGAACGTAATTAATGAGCAGTTTGGCGGTCGGCTGGACAGCTGTCCGCCGGTTCCTTTTTTTCTCGTTGCGGTTCTTCTGACGGCGACGGACGGAATCGTGGCGGTCGCGGTGACCGGGGGCTGCGGGAGAGAATAGGAGAGAGAGAGAGAGAGAGGGGGGGGAGAAGGAGAGAGAGGAGAACGAGAAACGCGGAAACCTCCTTCTGGATCCCCGAGGTTAGAGACGCGCGTTCAGACGCGGCGGAAGGAACAAGATGGATTGCCTGACACTACCGGACAAGATCAATTGAATTTCTATTTGGACGTAACCGAGACCCGTTTTCTGCTGCCTCCTCTCTCTCTCTCTCCTACCCCCATCCCCCTCCTAGGACCCACTCCCACCAGACTCGCCCCCTGTTCACCCTCGGAGGCCGATGCCCCCCGCCCCCTTCCCGCGCCAGCCAAACTCTAATTCTTCTTCCAGCAGTCGTCGATGTCACGATAATTGTAGCCGGTGATCTACCGGGCTCGAAACCCCCTCCAAACCGTTCTGATTCATCGTCTGTTCGATAATGGACGCTGTCCCGATTGCGGCACGGTTTTGTTAATTAACGCGCAACTAATTGCCGGTGTTTCTTTGTTTTCCTCGCGAGGAAGCCGTGACCCATGCACGCGAAACATGGGGGTGGTTTTCTCGGGAGCGTGGGTGCCGTTTGTAACAATTTCCTAGAAAACGTCGAACCATCGACTGCGTCGTTCAGTCATAAGCTAACGGTCGATCTCGCTTTTATCCCTCGTTGTTTCGGAAACTAAAAGGTAGTTCGGCTAAATTTGCCGTTGAATGGCTCTCTGGTTTATGGTCCGCCACGGAAAAAAATTTATGGACACCTCCGACAAACAGCGGATTGCCGAAAAACTTTTACGATCCGGGGAGGTTTTATTATTTTCGAGGGTTTTAAAGTCAACCCCGAACCGACGTTTCCATGCTTGCGTTCAGCCTGACGACGCGTCGGATAAAAGAGAGGTGCTCCGTGGCCGTCGTGGCGTCCACGCGAAACTGTCCGGTGCCATTAGTATTCGTCAGGCATAATAATTTTATCTATTGCCCACAGCTCAATCTGTGCGCAATTAATCAACCGCCGCGCAGGATGATGCAGCGTTTAAGCTTAATCAAGATGCAAAAACAATCTAAAACACTCGGGAACTTTCGCCGTATTAATACCACCATCACCACCACCATCACCATCGTAGCGCGGGCCCTTCCATTTTCCTTGCACGGACACAGCGCCGACGGATACGCGCGTAATAAAACATATTACAAATCGAAATGACTACGCATTCTCTTATCCACGTTGCGTCGTTCGTCATCCATGGTTTAACATCCATAAATCGCCGCGTTGATGAATGCAAAAGCCGGCAAGGAACGAGTCGCCGCCGCCGCCGCCGCAACGTAATCAAGGCGATTTCATCGAAGGTACACTGGAAAATCGTGATCAAGATTAGCGGAATTGTTCATCGGTGAATTAACAAGGCGGTTTCGTAAACGGCCTATGCGCGACCCGGAAACCGCGCGATGGAGGATTCCGCTTCAAGAACTGTTCAAGAGAATTTCATTCGTTTCAGTATAGAATGAAAGTATCTTGGTGGTGACGTGATTTAAAAATTATTATAAACATGTTTCTTTATATTATAGTACTTTGACATAAATTTACTTTTAAAAATCTCAGATTTAAATAAATTGGTCTGTGGTGTCTATTTGTCCTTTATTTGATTAGAAACTTTTAGAAATATTCAACAGACACGAACAAGCATTATGGCTTATTTAAAACTTCAATAAAATTTTAGAATATAATTCTATTGGTAATTATAGAATTAAACAAATTTAGTGGAATATAGTAGAATAAAGAATTAAAATTAGAATATAGAATTTAGAATTTAAAGAATTTTTAGAATTTAGTAGAATATAATATTTAATGAAAGGCGGAGTAGACAATTGTCTAAAGGACTTCTGCACAGGCTGACATGACTTCTTCGCAACATATAAAAATCACTGATGAACAAATGGTATTATTCATAATTATTCATATAATTCATAATTCATGAAATAGTTAAGTAAGAAATACCGTCGCAAGATCTCTTTATCAAGACAAAGCGTAACACTTAACCAATCAATGGAAATAAAAGAAAAGTAATTAAAATCACACTGTCTATACATTCGACAGAAAGGACATTTTTGAGCCGACTTTCAGTCAGTTTTCAAGACGAAGTGCTCGTCGTGCGCGCCGTTTTAGGTAACCCCATGGAAACGGAAGGGCCTCTCGACCTGTTTGGCCAGCGCGATATAGCCAAGTGATAATAAATGGCTTTCGAAGTAGCTGCCTAATTACCTTCACGGACATTGCACGAAGCCCGGGCTCGATGGTGGCGCTGATACCGTGTATATTATTTTTTTCCTCTACGACAGAGCGAGCTACCGGTTTTACGGCGTCGGTTGAATTTAACTGCCTATTAATTAATACGCGCCAATTAATTACAGTCGCGGCATAAAAACGCCATTCCGCGTAATTACAGTGGTGGCGAGTCATGTCCCGGGCGAACGCGCCGCGTCCCCCCGGCCCCCAGGATCCCACTGGATCCGAAGGATTTTTCTATGGATCCGTGAGAGACCGTTCGCATCCTTCGCTCATTCGTTCGCCACGATCATCTGCTCGGTTTTTACTCGGTGCGCGATGCTCTCCTTCTCGACCGACGAAAAAATTGTTAATACTTCCGTTCTGGATTTATCGATCCCTTGAATTAGCGCTAAAGCGCATCTGGTTAGCTTCTCAGTGCCTTGGAATTAAGACCTGTTAGAATCGGACGCGTGCCCTGTAATTTACTATAGATTCTGCTTAATTCGATGCGCCGTTTAGTTATCGAATTTTATTTCTTGGACTAGTGTATGCAATTAGTACAATGTCTTCGGGAAATCGGAGGCTTGATGGATTCTGCATCCTTGTAAGATATCGACGTTTTTCGAAACGATTGCGGAGTAATAAGGCTAAATGGTAATTAATTTTTTCCTTTTCAATTTTAGCCTGTATTGAATATTCTTGTTATAGCACAAAATGTTACCACGGTTTTACGACGGGTGTACTTGTCAAGATTGGTTAAGAAGGATATACAGATTGTATGATACTCTTTATTATATATTTTATATGATTTATATTATATATATTTTCTATATTGTGAAAGTGTTATATTTAAAGAAATATTGAGAATATCAAACTATATACAGTATAATTAATATATTGGATTTCAAACATTTATGACACAAATGCATTGGTCAAATACAAAACTGCAGAAACATCAGAAAACCTTAAAAGTATCGTTCCATTAATTTTGAGTTTTTGAAATTATTAAAATAGAAAATATATTTTCACCTAACTTCTATCTCCTACAATTAAATCTTATTATTTCACATAAAGATCCACTACAGAGCTATTAAATTCTTCCAAAAATCTCAATAATCATCCTCAACCCATACCTAACTGAATAAATCGACATCAATTTAATTAAAACCGGCGTTGAAATCTAATGGCGAAGAGATCCGCCCAGTTTCGTTTAAAATTTGATCGGCTCGCGGAATAAGGTCTCGATCTAGATGGATCCAGGTTAAATTCCGATCACGTCTGGCACGGTCTAAATTAGCTCGGAATCAAAGCCAGCGTTCACGCGATTGTGTCCACGGCGATGGGCAGAAAAGAAGAATTCAGTTCATCTCGGGCGTCGTACCAAGGCTAACTCGGCAAAACAATGTTTCCGATAACATGGTTACCCAGTTTTACGTCACTTGGCCGTTTTCCACGGTGCGTTGTTTCTTTCCACGCCGCGGCATGTCACTGTCAAGAGCATATCGCATAGAACAAGCGTCAATAACCGATTGCGATTATCACCGCGAAAGATACGACCCCGCCGCGGTTTATTCCTCGAAACGATTGTGAAAGTCCGCGGCCCGTATCGCGGAACTCGCTTCTGGACGTTGAAAGCCAATGCTAATTTCTCTGAACAATGAGGAGAGCAAAGCTGGATCGAGCTTTTAACGGTAACATGAAGTAGAAATTAGGTAGAAATTATTTAATTTCAGTAGAAATGTTTTCTTTGTGTCGATGAGCGAAGATTGTGGACTAGTGTTAAATAAATCGAATTCATTGGCTTTAAATAGGTGAGCCAACAATTTTGCAATTAATCTTGTATCTGTCAAAAGGTTATGGTACATTTACGTTTTTAAAAAGTCGACGCTGAAATAATAAAAAATAAATTGCTTTGTACAAAATGAAAAAGTCTGCGATTTCAATTTCTGTGATAAATCAAATCACTTATTTTGATTTAATTTTCTGGCTGTTTAAAAGACACTAATTTAATATAAAAATAGCTGTTGAACGTAATTCTCCATTCGAAGGAGGCGGAATAGTATTTGCTAAAAACGAAAAGATTTAGTGGCCGGTCGTTCCGTTTGCGTCAGTACGCGAAGGTTCCGAAGCAGGATGATGCATTCCTCGTGGCCCGTGCTCCTTAAGGACAAGATCCTGTCGGCGTGGCCCCCCTCGTGAAATAAAAAGGGCTAATTCGAACAAAAGCCGAGGCAGAGAGTTACCCGGTGTGCACGACCAGCCCGTTGTTCAATGTATCATTAGGTAGTCATTGCGATCACCGTGGGTCCCGTATGTACACGCACCGGCCGACGGACACGTAGGTAAGCCATCCTGGCTTCATTCACGTCAGATGCGAGGCAACCACGTCATTTATCTGCCAACCATTCCGGCTAACGATGCATTGCCGGTTTGTTGGCCAAACGTCGTCCCGTCTCGTCCTCGTGTATACCGTCCACCAGTTCCCCTCCCCCCACGGCCTGAAATTTAGTCCGTTTTTACCGTTTATCCGTCGCAGTCCTCTCTCGTTCTCGATGTTTCGATCCCGCGATTCCTCTGTTCCCCGAACGTCCACTCTTTTTCGCCCGGCTTTTTCCCGACTTTTGAACCGGCATTTCTCTTTGCCCCCTTTGTTAGCGAAAAGTCCAACGGCTTGGTAAATAAAATGGTACAATATCAGTGTTGCGACGGGGGGGACGCGAGTGCAACTGCAGCCGGAATGACAATTAATTGTATCGGATTGTACTAGGTAAATTGCAGTACATTCGTCGTTAATTATTTTACAGAGGTCTTCTTTAGCGTTCGTCATAGGTATTATTTTATCGACGAAGATTTGTTTAGTTTTTTAAGTGTCTATAATGGACTCGTTTCTTTTATACATTAATACGAAAATAGTGTTATACCTTAACATCGTTAATTTTTTAATATTAACGTAACCTTATTGTCATCTAGATACATGAATAGAAAATTATAATTATTAATACACATTTAGTTATGTGTTAAGAATATCTACTCCGGTCATTAGAAATATTAAACTCGAATGAAATAAAGCAACTTTAAAGTAAACCTAGAAAAAGAAAATGATTTTCTTATAGTTCTAAAATATTTCGATCGTCTTCAAAAAAATTGGAACAATACACTGCACGATTAAATTCGCGTGTCGACGCGTAGTAAAATTTACTGTTAATTAACGAGCGTAGGCTCCGCGTAGCGTATTGTTGAGCCGGCGCGGCACAGAAAGCCGGTCGAAGCTGTCATCTGCCGCCGACAGAAGGGTCATGAATTTTTTATCGAGCCGTGGCACAGTTCGCTAATTGCACGACGTATTTAAGGTGCGTGCAAAATTTGGGAGTGGCCCGGACATTTGCCGGCGACGCGGCTTCACGGGGCTGCGCGGTGATGCGAGGGGGGGTGGCGGAGGGTTGGAAAGAGCGTGGCTGTCTCCGTTGGCGGCGGAGGAGTCCACTCGCTTCCGGAACACGCGAAACTCTCATTAACTTCGACCGCGCGCGATATTGTATTGCACTTTAAAGTCGTTCCTCGCTTCTTCTTCGGACGGGAGACGCCGGCTGCCACCGGGGGACTCCCGACGTTCGTTCCCGGCTGGAAAACTGGAATTTGATCGAGCGCCGTCGCACCGAAAACATTGAATAATTTCGAAAACGCTCGACGCGCCGATCCGGAGACATTAATTGCTGTTTTATCGCCGAAGACCTGTTACCCGCTTCTGCGAACATTGTTTAAAAGCCGTGAGTGTTATTATTCTTATTTCGACTCAAATGTCTGGAACTTTAAATATGACTATTTCATAGTCAGTTTTAATTTTAGACGCGTTTTCTTGTGCATGCAATTTTTACTTTATTTCGACATTTCAAAATTAGGACAGTTTTATAATACCATTTTGAATTTCATTTGAATTTAGTTTCAATTTGATGTTTGATGTTTGAAAATTGCTTGATGTATGGTTTAATTTAACCACGTCAAATTCTAGCGCGAGAATTTCAATATCAATTTTATTTTCAGTGACAATTTAAATTTTAGTTTCGATTTTAATTTCAGTCTGAATTTAAATTTTATTTTTATTTTAATTCGCTGCGAAAGTCATCTTTATTTTAATTCGTTGTGAATTCTATTTTTATTTGAATTCAGTATGAATTATATTTTTATTTGAATTCTGTATAAATACTATTTCAATTTTAATTCAGCATAAATACTGTTTCAATTTTAATTCAGCATGAATTCTGTTTCAATTTCAATTTAGCATGAATTCTATTTTAATTTCAATTTAGCATGAATTCTGTTTTAATTTTAATTCAGCATGAATTCTATTTTAATCTTAATTCACCATGAATTCTATTTTAATTTTAATTAAGTACAGAATTTAACTAACATCTTCCTCAGTGATATCACGCAATATTTATCGAATAACAATTCAGAATCTGTTTCCAATAAAACGATTAACACAAGATAGTTCGGAAATAATTTGTAATGTGTTTTTAAAGAGACGATCAACGAAAAATGATTTCAGAATAATGTTGCTACGAGACGGTTATCGCGTAACGGGTCGCGATTGAAGTTTTCCCAGCGATATCTTGTTTTTCCCGACCAGTTGGCCCAGGTCTGAGGGCGGGACGGGACGCGTCCGCCGATGGACAAGCGTATCGAGATTAATTCCGCGATTCTTTATTACGCGCGCGAATTTCGCCGGCATCAATTACACTCATACATATTATGCACATTAATTATATTCACGCCCGGCCGATACCACGGCGGCAGTAATTCCGCGCGAACGAGATTAATGTACATTAATTAAAGATGTGGGTACGCGCGAAAAGAGTGCGCCCGAACAAGAACCGAATTGAAAAGCGTGGTACGGCGCTCTCCCGCGATTCCGCGTGCGTGGACGCGGCGCGAACGCATACACGCGGCTACGTTTAATTCGTTGATTATGGATTCGTTCGGGCCCGCGGAAATGGTATCACGCCGACTGAATAATATCACGCTGAAAAACGCAGCATGTATTATTTATCCGACGCTGTCGAGCCTCATCTGTCGCGATTTTTCGGCCGATAAAAGATCCCGCGAGGTTCTTGACGTCGCGACGTTGTTCAACAGACTTGAAGAATTACCGTTATGAATATTCATAGATTGCCTCCTTGCTGCCCCCCCCCTCCCCCTCCCCGTGGAATTCCTTTGTGATTCCTATGGGTCTAATTGTATCCTATAGTTTAATTCGATGATGAATCGGGGATGTTTACGCAGCATTAAAATCAAATTTGTACAGCAGCGAAACTTGATCGAATTTATTGGGAACACTGTATACATTTTTTGTAAACAAGACTTTGATAAAAGCAATAGCATTATTGGCAGCAAGCTATATATAATTAATATTAATAATATTAATAGCAAGGGTTTAATTCCTATTTTAGTAAATTTATTGTGAGTCTTATATATATAAGCATCTGTTCTTGCGTTAAGAAACGGCAGGTTTGAGTACATAACCTCAAAAATCGATAGAACAAAGAATGCTACTGTTTCAACAATTCGCAGTTTTATAGAAAAATTGAACATTGAGGTTCTGAAGGAAATACGAAACTACGGAATGCACATGCAACGTAGCATGCACTGAAATTAATAGGCACACTTCAAACTGCAATTAAGATCAAAATCTCTTGACTAAATAGATGTTCGAACTCCAAAATTTGCATCTTCCTACCTTTTCCATAACGAAGCCTTGAAAACGAAGATAATTGCTAGAGTGACTGTTCTACATCCATTGTTAGAAATTGAAGTTACATAAAAAAGTATATCCTAGATTAACAATTTCAATAAATCGAAAATAGCGTAGCAGTATTTTTTTAATTTTGTGTAACGTGTATCTCACCCTCTTATTTTAAGATATAAAAATTTATCTCCTCTACAAATAATTTCAATAAGTCCAAAATAGCATAACAGTTTGACCAATTCGTACGAATGCATAAAATCGGTCTAATAATCGCGAAGCAGTCTGCGGCGAGCCGTGCAATTACCACGGACTTCGCTTTCGTCTTCGGCCCACCCCTGGAGCACTAACAACCCCATGATCTTCAATTACGGCCGCGAAACACCATCTCACCCTTCCACGGAAATCCAGGGACCTGTTCCAGTAAATCATCTACTCCGGCAAATCCGAGAATTACTTTCCTAAGGTTATTGATCACGAAAATATCAACGACCCTCCAAACCTGCTACCCCCGTAGCCCCTGTAAACCGTTCCGAAAGGAAACGCGGAGTTTCGCCGGAAAAGCGTCGCGGCGAAGGAACGAAACGATGGATAGGAGAGAACGTGAAGAGGAGAGAAAGAAGGAGAGAGAATGTTCACGAGAAACCGAGCTATCGATCCCGCATTCGTTTGTATAACGTGTTTACTTCTCACCGCGGATATCTTCTCTCGCATAGTCTCTCTCGACGGTGTGTCTGTTCGGTCTGCGAGCGGTCCGAGGCAGCACCCTCTTCCCGATCCTTCCCGTGCTCAGCAGGGGTGGAGATCCACGGTGAACGCGGAACTGGGACTGGGTGGGGAGGGGAAATCATCATTTATCATTGCCGAGTCTGTCAATCCGTGGCGCATTGATACGATGATGGCACAGCGACGATCGCACGGCCTCCGTTGATCTTTCCTTCTCGCTGAATCGAAGCTGCCAACGGACGCTGATATCGCGCGCTGATAACTGATCCGGGAGGATCTACGGAACCTCTTCGCTGTAAATTAATTGTTCATTTTAAATAATTTACAGAAATAATGAGAGAATAATTTGCTGCATTATTAGTTACTGTAGTTCGAGTACATGAATCTCGTTTTTGATGATTACTATATTTATTATAAATTATAAATCTGCCAGATAAGATTTATTAGCTTGATCGATAAATAAAGGTTTGAAATGATCATTAAAATTTTTATATAATAATTGAATTAGTTCTAAAATGTTATTTTATGATTCATCTCTCGGACAATGATTGAGGAATATTCCTAAATAAAATATTTTACAATTATATTAGTTCCAAATAAAATTCTAAACAAATTATAATTTTACTACATTGCCTTTTTCACTTTCTCGAAACAAAGGGAACAGGTTCGAACAGGAAACTTATTTTCTATCTAGAATATTCCAAACGTACTTTTTACCTGCACCACTGCAGTCCCCACGTAAAAGGTCTGTCTATTTCCTAAAGCAATATAAATCAGTACAAAGCGAATTGCCGTTAATCTGGATTGGAAAATTTTTATTATTGAATTTTACAACACCCTCCGAACTAGTGGTTTCTTAGGGCAATAAACCATCAGTCTTGTTCAACGCAACGCGTTCAGTTGTCCCCGCGTGTGAATTTTCTCGCAAAAGTACCATTTCACAAAGCGAACGCTTGGTTCGCGAGCCTTATAAACTGTGTACCGCGGCGTTCCCTATTCAAATTTCGAAATCCCTCGAGGGTCGGGTTGCTCGACGAGTTGCTCTACGAGTACACGGCCGGTTCGAGAAACATTTTTCGCGACAATGCGAATCCCTCGGGGCGTTCGAACAATAGGCGTGACCGACACTCGAGGAATTAGTTCTCGTTTAATAGGTGTCAATATTTACCCTTTAGAGCTTATGACTCTCGAGTAGCCGTCGCCTGGGACTTTAAACGCGACGCGGACCCGCAGTAAACGGCTACCTGAGTCGTACGCCGGGCATTATATGATTTAAAGGAAACTGCTCCGACAGTTTCGGGACTTGGAAAGTCCCCGGGCTGATCTTCCTGACGACATCGAGCACGTGGCACGAATCTCTCCACCTTTCAAGATTATGCAATCTAACAGCAATATTACGTTCGATTAATTCCTAATTATTGGAACGATGAGCATATAATTTTTGATTTATATTAATCGTATTCTTTTTAACTTTTGTCTGGAGGTACAATTTCCGTAATTATGAAGGTTGACTTGTTGGCTGCCCCAACCGTAAAGGTACAATTTTAGTAGGACAAAGCGTTTACAGCTTGAGGTACAGTTAGGGGCCGTAATTCCGTTGGAATTTAAACAAAATCGCAGTGGACGGCGGAAAGTCGAACGAAAAAGTATATCACTGACCTGAGAAATGATATTATGCTTTTTGCCAACAGTCCTCTCTCGGCCCTCTGTGTCTCTGGCCGAAAGATCGGCCGCCCTTTGAACGATTGCTCAGCGGTTTTTCCGCTCCGCCCCGAAACGCCTGCCTGTCTCGGCCTCGGTATTGCTGCCATTAAAGCCGTTGCTTCTGGTTATGGGCACCCATTTTGAATTTTCTATTGCCTCGTCTCTTCGCGACGATCTAATCATAAAAAAAGACCGTGATCGATAACTGTGGTTATTGCTTAATCGTGGCACGCGACCGCTGGAAAATATAACATAGAAGGTGGAACGCGATCGAAGAAACGGAAAGCAAACTGATTTGTTCTTAACTACCTCTATAAAATTAATTATTTCATTCAGTTATCTAGCCATTGAAATTTAAAAGAAAATTAATTAAACGGTGGGAATTAAATACACAAAAATGTAAGACGGACGTATTCTTAACCCCTTGACTACGGCAGACTTTGATACGCAGATTTTGATTCCAAGCGCCTATAGGCAGACGGCCACAGTAGCCAAGGGGTTAAAATAGCAAATATTTCATTTGAATGGCATATTTCATTTCAACATCAAACTGCATTTCCTTCGCATGAAAGGGTAAAAATATAACCAAAATATTTTCCACCGACGGTAAATATTTAAATAAACAGTCTCTCATTAGTTGTTAAGACAGGAGCAGGCGCACAAAGCGCAGAACAAACACTAAAAATCGAAAAAGGGCCCAGGACTCCGCCGGTCGCCTTGCAAATAGATCTATAAAGTCGGTCGCGGCGCGGCGCAAACAAAATATAAATCAATCGAACAATGATAGAAGCCGGGCCTGGCTTGATCCCGATATTCCCAAATTTCCCAAATGGTCGGAAACGACGCCCTCCGGTTGCAGAGAATTTTCTGTCCCTTCGGAGGAGGGTACACGGGGCGGGCAAGGGCACATATGTTACCCCCCGAGATGCCGCGCCATTTCACGCAACGCGTAGCCCCAATTTAATTTGTCCCGCCGAGCAAGAATCCGCATTCGAAGTAACTGGTTCAATGCCTGACCCCCTTTGTCCGACCACTCGCAGATGCGGCCGGATCGAAACGGGCCGAGTGTCGTTCATTTTGGCGACGAACCTTTCATTAAACAATTTTATCCGCTCTGTTGTGCCGAGGTTATACTCTGGACACCATTGTCTAATAGAATTGTGTGTTATAATACTCTAGACAAAATTATTCCAGATCAAACTTCTTTTTATACCCTATTTTTAATTGTTATAGAGATTATTCGTTTTGGTTTGTTAAGAATATTTTTACCCAGTTTGAGACGTGATTGAATTGAGAAAATAATTTTAAAAGGTGGCTTTTGCCTTTTTTGGTAAAATAAAAGAAATCTGCCTAGTTACTTGGTGAAAATAATATTGAGTTAATATTTTGAAAGGTGTCTTTTAATTTCTCCCTTAGCAAAAATAATATTAAAATAAAATTTGAGAAGATGGTATTATTAAACTAAAATTGTAAATAATTTCTTGACAGCCTCGTCAAAAGTAGAATTAGATAAAAATTGTGATATAAAAAATATAAACGGCTTTAAGCTAAAATTTCTGTCGGAATAAAATAGTTCGTACGGAACTGCGTCTACGCAGCCGACCTGGAAAGCGCCGAAGGCCACAGGTTGCCGACTTTTTAACCCGCGCGACCCATTGACCCAGAAGCTCCGCCAGACCTCAAAACCCGAAGTTACCCCAAACACAGCATCAAGATGTCCCGAGTAGATAGATCAGCACGTACACCGTGTAACACGTGAACAAAAAGGCCTCCTGCTACGCGGCAACTCCAACATCGCGGGTTAGGTCGGTGCGTAGCCGATTTCCGGAAAAAATCGGCCTGCTCCTGGGGTGGCAGAGCGGTGAAAGTTTTACTGCTCATTGTCGGCCGGGGGTGGGAATCTTTCGGCAACGGCCGCGCGGGCCGCGTTCACCTTTTACCTGGCCGTCACAAAAACGCGGCTAACAGCTGGGCAATAATTCCGTTTACGGTGTCGCCGAGTTCTACGGGGGCCCACGCCGTGGAAAAATGAAGACAACGGCGTCGTCGTCGTCGTCGTCGCCGGCCATTCGTGGAGGGGATAACACGCGTGGGGAGGCGCGTGTCTCTTCGTGCTGCCCGGCCGGCCTGTTAAGGGACGCTGCTATTTATGAAGCGGACTCATAAAATATAAAGACCGCGCACTTCGGCTGCAATACGTCATCCCAGGTGTCGTTCAGGTAGTTTGCTTAATGCCGCGTCTGGTCCCGCTGTAAATAAGAACCTGCCCTTTCGCCTCGCCGACGATTTTTCCTTCCTTTTTTCGCACCCTACTGCAAGACGACCGTGGAACGCCGCAGAGAACCGGGCCGAACTCTGTCGAAGGGACTCACGGATTTCTTACTGTGTAATTAAGATTTTCGATCACGCGCCGGACCGTCGTCCGGAGTAATTATACCCGACCACCCCGACGGAACGGAGTCGTATTTTCACTGATCTTTGTCGCGCCGGATGAAAGCATCTATTGTATTTTTATTGAAATTCGTGCAATTTTTTTTATTCGATAAAATGGTATTTAATATTAAAGTGTTCCATAGTGACCGAAAATTTAATTAAAAATAGTTAATTGTTCAATAAGATAGTTTAAACAATCTCCAAAGCGGTGACCGTAGAATATTATTTTATCCGGTATTTTTACCAACTCGAAATGGTTTCGGTAACAATGCAGCGAATTAATGAACCTAAACGCGGCCTCGATCATTGACACATCCAGTATTCCGGCTTAATGGCAGTTTCACCATCTATCTCGCATATCTGCCCCACGATTTTCCCTTAACCGATGAAAATGAAGTCAGTAGGTAAAATCATTTGGACTGTGCCCAGCCGGGACCCTGCTCTCCGCTTCCCACAAGTATCGCCCTTTGCGGATTATTATTTATTATCGTCGTGGTCGGTTCGGCCCGTACACACGCGAGGAGCCGGCTCTTCGGTTGTTCTCCCAGACATCATTTGCCGGCTCGTGTGAGTCGCCGGCCCCGTTGCACGTGCACGTTTGGCTCGCGATTGTGTGCGTGCAGACGCGTGTCCATCCTGATCAGCCGTTGGAGTCCCCGTAGGTTTGGTCACCGCGTCGAACGCATCATTAATCATGTTTTTTCTCCTCTTTTTTTCGGGGTTGCTTTACTATTTATAGTTTGTCCGCGAGGCCGTCTATTATCTCCGGGCGAGCGATAATTGTTTCGATGCCGACTCCTCAAACGCGGGCCGGAATCATTAGCGGGTCCTTACCCCGCGAGCCGATTGCGTCTCACTCAATCCCGGGATCGTCGATTCGACAGTTTGATAATATTCTCACCTGCGCGAACGGGGAATTAATAAACGGGAGATACATCAATCTTCGCCCTAACGAACCCACGGAACCCTTCGGTGTCAATCTTTTTTCTAACTGCCGGCCGAGCTTGATGATTTTGCTAATTTTCTTCCTCTGTTCTTGTTGGCGCTTCATCCTCGGTTAAAAGACCATCCGTTAGGAGATGGTAGCTTCGGCGATAATTCAATTGCAGGCGGATGCTGTCAATCACTTACAACTTATTAAAATTTCCTGCCGCTGTATCCTTTATTTAACTGTACTTACTATTCGCATTATGTTAATAAACAGCCATAAAATACTCACAACATCGTGCGCTTAAATAGTTGCATTACAATAGTCCCGTCCGCGGTGTTATCCTAAAATCAATTTAATAAACACACGAATTAAAAATTAAATCAAGTCAAGCGAAATTGTTAAATTAAATGATATCGTCGTAACAATTTGCCATTAAAGAATTTCTACGTGTATCGTCCCGGATTTCGTGATTTTTCGCTACAGATGAGGTAGAACACCCGTAGGGACGGAACGAAATAATTCCTTATTTAAATAATAAAGTAAGTGGGCGAGAATCGAGAGCACTGTTCGCCAGGTAACTTCCTGTTGAATCTTTGAATTAGTCTTCCGAAGCGCACACACGAGGCATTTCCCAGGGGTGGCAATATTATCGCAGCAATCTCGGGGCTGGTTCCACTTCCCAGCAGCGTTTTATAAATTTTCTTCAAGCCTGATATTCGAATGTTTTGCAATGTTTTTCGTTCCGCGCCGGGAAGAGATTGAAATAGATATTTCGGGCAAGTAAACAAAGAACGTCGGGGAGCAAAGCTAGACGCAGGCAGTCTTGCGAGTGACGTCTCTTTCTAGAAGCCTGACCGGCGACGATTAATCAACCCCTCTGAAACCCTCTCCCTCCTCTCCTCGCTCTCTTTCTCGTCCGAGCTCTCGCCTCTCTCCCTCTCTCTCTCTCCCTTGTTATATACACGTGCATTTAGCACGTCTCTTCTGCCCCCGTTCACCTTCTGTATTTTCATTAATCCCACTTTCGTTTCGGCGCATTTGCGAGCAATGGGGGAGAGAACCGTCTCTCTCCGGTCCTCAGCCCCGCGGCCGGGGCGAAAAGGCCGAGGAAAGCTGAAGAATTATGAAAGTAGGCCTCTGCGGCTCCGGCGGGAGGGTCGCGTCCATTCTGCGGAATCGGAGACAATCGAAACCTTTTATCTGACGACGGGAATAATGATCGGACGCGGCACCGCCAGTCCCGTCCCGCAATTGTTGCGAAATGAGTTATTTGCAACAGGGCTGCTGTAAATCTTGGCGACGGTAATATTTACTCGAGGAAAGTTCCTCTGAAATTTCTTTCCTTCTTTTCGCGAAACACATTCAGCTTCGATGTTAAATATTTCGTTTCTCTGCTCTGCTTTCCATACATTCTCACCCCCTTTAAACAAATTGTGAAATTTCACCGCCGTAAAAGTTTATAGAGGTTAAGGAATAGACGAGCTTTTGTTTCTTCTAAGCTGAACTAAAATTCTGTTCCTTCGTTAGCAATGTCTACTACATTTATTACGTTAAATATTAGGCTATAATAAATATTAAATTTCCTCTTTCTCTATGCAATTGTTAATATCACAGAGCTGACGTTACACAAAAAAGTCAACCGAGTCCCAAGACGCCGGCAACAACGATCCTACTACACTAACAGCCGTTTTAATCGCAAAATATGTTCGCACCCCAGATCACCAGACATAACTAATGGTAGACGTTGGCGGCCGACATGAAAAATTCATCGGCAGGTCATTAAAGCCCACTTATCAATTTAGCGAGCGTTATCAGCGGATCTCGCGAGCGTTCCCGGCTTTCGGGGGGGGTCGGTTGGAAGTCGCCGATAGGCCGGAAATCTGGGGTCGCGAGGAGGAGCAGGAGGAGGGGGGGGTTTTTCTCGCACACATGGCGGGCATTGTGCGAGGTCGGGCGCAAGGGGAGCCAATATGGGTTCTGTGTCAATAGCGTTAATAGTGGGAGGGGATTGCGGCACAGATCGGAAAGCGGGCGCGTGTAACGGGGGTGGCCTTAACTCTGAATCAAAGGGCAGCTGATAGAAGCGAGAGCCCCCCATGGATGGCGGTAGCCACGGGAGGCTTTGCACGGGGAGAGAACAAGAAACCGTGAGCGGGAGAGAGGAGAAAGAAAAACCGAGGGAGAAAGAGAGGGACCCGGGGGTAAAGCAACCCCTCCACCTCCGCCGGCAGCCTCTATCTGCGTGGTACGGCAATAAACCGGTGAAAGTTTGTCGGGGTGCCCCTTATTGGCACGCGCAGAACCCCCCGTGTACCGTGGACGGTCGAAATCGGCACAGGGAACAGGAATAGTTTCATTTCATTGTAAGTCGGCTCCGGTGCCTGGTGGACTCTCATCCCCGCCTTCAGTATTCTACGAGCGTACAACCACCGAGGGTACACAACCGTTTACGATTTCCAGAAACGTGGAGCAAGCCGAAACCGACTGCAAAGTTCGTCGTCCAGTCGCGAGTTTCCCGGAGCAGCGGACGGTAGGAACCGAATCGCAACGTCTAGGACCGACTCTCTCGCATCGCGTTCGTGTGCGCGACTATGAAGTGAAACAAAGTGGTACCGGACTGGAAGAAAGTGGAGCAAAGTAACATAATTCCACGTGTCGCCCGCGAAGTGTCCTCCTGCACGAGTGCCCCGTCCGCCGTGGATCCCGGGATGGCCAGCTCCGCGTACTTCGCCAACAGCGAGGCCGACTACTGGCCTTATCAATCAGCCATCGGTGACCGATCCTCGGAACAGGTTATGTACCCGGATAGTGCCTATCAGTCGCATCAGCAGCTGCACTCCAGCTCGGATTACAACCAGGGGCTTGGGCAAGATACCGAGCCCCCCTCGAGCCTCCTGGAGACGCTCCTGCGTCACGGGAAGGACGCGATCGCCGATAGTTACGCGAAACCGGTGACGCCTCCGGACGGACAGAACCTGGGGACGCCGCCGTTTACGCCGACGTCGTCGACCGACAGTAGGTCCCCTGTCGCGGGATACAACCTGGCAGACAGGATGTCTCCTGTCCAGGGTTTCCTCGAGGTTCAGGATCGCTCGCAAAACACGGGGAATTATTTGCAAGGCTACCAGCCTTATCCCGCGCAGCCGCAATCCGTCCCGAACGCCGCGGTCATGCCGCCGAATTCGTCCGATTACACGATGCAGCAGGGTTATTCTGGATATGTAAACAACAACAATAATGCCAGCAACAACAACAATAATAATAATATTAATAATAATGAGAAGCCGACTCCTGTCGAGAATATTGAATTCGAGGAGCAGCGGCAGACCGATTACGCTTGGATGAAGTCGTCGTACTCCAATGGTTTGTAGATAAAGAATATTTCGAGGTGGTGGGGGGAATTTTGAGATTGGCATTTAAACTTTAAATTTTATTTTACCCTTATTTCGTTGTATTTTAATTTTATTGCGCTTTCGCGGAAATAAAACTCTACATCCTACTGTTTAAAAATTTTCCTCTATTACGAAGAGAATTCGCTCCGTTTCGTGATACAATTTGAGATTAATAAAAATCGAACGAATAATCGTTTTAAGGTTTTCTTTGCATGTCCTAGCATTGATCCTAGCTATAGAAAACTAGGAAAAAATTGACTGTACAAATTGGAAAAAATTGATTGTACAAATGAATCATTTATTACAGGCGAGTCGAGCGGAAGCGGCCACAAACGTACCAGGCAAACCTACACCCGCTTTCAAACGTTGGAGCTGGAGAAGGAGTTCCACTTCAATCGGTACCTGACCAGGAGGCGCCGCATCGAAATCGCCCAGGCATTGTGCCTGACCGAGCGTCAGATCAAAATCTGGTTCCAAAATCGGCGAATGAAGGCGAAGAAGGACGGGAAATTAATGTGCAACGGGGCAGACCTGAGCGGCAGCGAGGAGTCCGTGACGGCCAATCATAATGGGTCGCCGATCGATGGTCAATTTGTTAACGGGAAGGCGACCGTTTCGACGACGACTACGGCTACGACGACGACGGCGACGCCGCCGGTGCAAGTAGGTCAGCCATCGTTGACGCCTGTCCAGTCGACTTCCGATCTGCAGAACTACCAGCGCCTCCGCGAGACGTATCTGAATTACCGGCACCAGCAACCCCAGGCAATATACGACACTCAGAGCTACTATCAGAAACCGAGCTACATGGATCAATTGGTCAAGCTGGAGTCCCACGGAGTTCTCTTGAATAAATTGGTATAATTTTTATTTGATTATTCGTTCGAATTATTATGTACATAGTGGACCAAGGCCGAGCACGGGAGGCTGGCTAGTGTAGGGTAGTTCTCTAAATCGTGAATTTTTATGCAAAATGAAAATTACTAGCATTAATAGCTTTTAACAAATCGTAGCAGTAATTAATATCGAACAAAGAGGCAATTCTGCTTTTATTAATTTTAAGAAGTTGAAACGCGTGTAATGGTATCTATAAATTCGTCTGGAGTTTTGGAATATTGTATATATTTATTTCGATCGCAGGTGCATAAAGATTCACGCTTCTGCTAAGACGCGCGGGTTAATTAACGGAAGAGCGAACCGTGTACGACTGATGCATGAAAATCGGAAAGAACAGTTTAGAGTCGTAGTATCTCTCCGCTGTCTGTCCAGACAGGGAAATCGTTACAACTTAATTTGATAATGCCAAAGATATCTCCCGGCATTCCTCGAACATAATTGTGCTGTCTGGGTCACGCAACGTGATTACATAGATCAGCGCGGGTGATAAATCCCGCGGATCGCGCGCGCGCGCACGGAATAGACAAAGGTTTCCTCCATATGTAATAATATTAATTATTAATTTTCTCGTTTCGCGGAGGCGCATCTTGTTGTAATTGCAATCGGCTCGGAATCTCGGTACGAAAAACATCGCGAAATTTGAATCAACGCGAGCCATCGCGGTCTAATAATGAGGAAGAAGGATTTAATCCTACATGGTGTTATGGGAATAGAGATGTTAGTAGAGGAACGGTGGAGCGAGAACAATTACAATGAGGGAATGCCGTACTTTCGAAGATGTGCCAATTGTTGCTCGAAGTTCGCCGGATCTGGGGCTATGTTTATTCAACTACCGTCGTAATTAGTACGTCCGACTCGTTACTATATCGCAGTAGTATCCCGCAATCAATAATTGAACCCTTTGCCATCGCCGTAACGTGTTTTCCGAATGAAAATTGCCGACCGTAATTTAAATGGCTCCATAAATAAGTTACCTTCTTAAGTAGCTGATAGTCTATAACAATGACTGCAAATTAGCTAACATAACTAAAGTATATAGCTACAAGTGACTGGCATGTGTTTCTCTGTGAGAATAACAAGACTGAATGTGCTCAAAGCCTTCGCCATTTTATACTTTAATCAAAGAATTTATTTTCTATGGACTCTTTATAACTTCGACAGTTTTAAAATGTCAAATATGAAAACAGTGATTTTTACCGATATAGTGGTTTTACAAATGAAAGAGGCTTTAATTTTACATGGTTCTTAATGGGTTCGCTCGGTCCGTAAGTTCCCAGAAAATCTTCGAAAGCAGTGATAACTTTTCGATTCGGTCAAAGTCGGTTTTCGAAAACTAACTTTCGAAGCGGCGCCAGATTTTCCAAAGCCGTACCGTAGCCGAAGACACCGTGTCCGCCGCGAAAGGCGTAACGAAAGCGGAAGCGGGCCTCTCTCGCTGAGTCAGCGCCGTCATTAATCAGCTAGAAAGTATGAATTTTGGCGCGTCAAAATATTTTCGAGATGACGTTCGCAGTAATCGAGAGCCGCGGGAGGAGTGGCCGAAACGCGCGAGCCGAGGAGCCGAGCGGAAACCTTGCGCCGTCGAACGCCGAGCGGAACGTCGGCGTGAACGGCCGCGCGGCGCTTTCGGTATACCTGAGAGCTACAGGATGCTCGGTTGTTTCGCTGGTCCGGGCCATAAATCATAGTGGTTGCAGGGTCAGCTGGCCCGATCTTGCCCCGAACGGGCATCCTCTCTCCTCACGATCCACCATAAAGGTCGAACTTTGTCGTGTTCTTCGCGATTCCCTTCCCTCCGCTCACTTATCGATCGACTTATACACTTAGATCTATCGTCAACCCTTTGTTTCGCGATTTTTAGAACGTTCAATCGTCCGACGATTATTTCACGCCTACGAGTGCGCGGTTTGGCCAATGGGAAAGGTTCGAGTTTCGCCATTGCACCCATTCGATTCACCTGGAAATTGCACAATTGGATCATTTAGTTGTTTCTAATGATTTCGTTTATTTATTCGAAGTATTTCGAAGCCGCGAAGACATTATTGAGACCCGTGAATACATCAAGACATTATAAACCGACTCCGTAAAATAATAATAACAATTTTATTTATTAACAGGATGATATATGAAACTTCTATATCACCACGGTTTTTATTACAAGTGCAACAACATTTTACTCTATACAAATATCCACAGTTCATTCATAAAAATCACATAATATTAAATTGACTTAGAACTTCGAATTAAGAAATTCATTTAATTTCTCAGTTAGTTTGTCCGGAACAATAGGCTCGGTATTCAGACAAGGTTTTTGCAAGAAAGTACTAATTCTAATTAAAAACAGGAAGGTGGCTCGAAACTGGCCGGTAGTTAAGCGCGAGCCGAATAGGGTGGCCTCAAAGGGAGTTGAAAAGTTAAGGGATGTCGAGGAGTAGGGATCGTACGGCAGCTGCGCCGTTCACACCGAACAAGATGGCCGAAAACGCTCCACTTGCGTGCAGAAGCGTCCTTACGGTTTCTTTTTTACGAACAAATATTTAAGTACGATTCGCTGCGAAATATCTTTGCTCAGTTACTATTTTAATGGTCGAAGTTGCGTCGTCGATTACAATTGTCCTCTGCTCGTTAATTCGACTCCGTAAAACGTGAAGCGTGTGTCTGTGTGTGGTTCGACGGGAACATTGGATCGCGTCGATCATTCTTGTGCAAGCTTGTGTTCTATATTTAAGGTTTATGGGAAATACGGTGGTAATTATTTAATTCGTAAGAGGTATTTTTATATCAACTATCACGCGCGGGTTACTTTGAAATAATTTCTTTGTAAGCGACCCGCGTGGACAGTGCAAAATGTTCCTGCTAGTTTATAAAACGTTGTAAATAATTTGTCTGAGACGTAAAAGTGATAAAAAAAAAGTTGCCATATAGGTAGTAAATCTGTTTGAATGATTATAATCGTAAAATGGAATATTACTCTCGCAGTTGTAATACTAATTTATTTTTTAGACATATAGGATAACTAGGACGAATTTGTGAATATTTTTCTAACCGTAGTTAATGTAAAGTACTAGTCTGAAAATTAAGTATATTTTACTGTGAAAATAAATTATTCGAACAGCATTACTGTTTCCTCGATTCAATGTACACCATGATAGCATCCATCGGCTTACGCTGCTCCTCCAATTGCAATTATGTTTCCATTATCCAATCAATTATAAAAATATTTATTTATTAATTGTTAATTATTAAAACATTTTTATCATCCACTAAACTCCGCTTTCTATAGATTCATAAAAATTTCCACCGAATTGTTCCAATGATTCCTGTAAAAATAATTATTGCTGTTCGCTGAACGCCGTTCGTAATCGCTCTTGCACCCTTTAAAAATGAATTCAGGACTCCCACGAAGGGCCGACACGTTTCCGAGCTAACGAAATCGGTTGCAAACGGGGCCGCTAAATCGCGAATCGTGTCGCCGTTATCGGCCGATCGCTGGCCATCAATGGCGATCGATAAAACATTTTAATGGGAGCGGCGAGACTCCGTCTGCCGAGCGGATACCTTCTGCTTCATAGCTGCTTCAACGCTTTACCTACCGGAAACCTATTAATCGAACTTTTAATCGCTATGATGTACCCGAAAGCGGTTCATTAATTTTTATCCGAACAACCCCAACCAAATTTAAATTGTTCTAAAATAAATTTTGATTCTTGAAAGAATTTTATTTCCAAGAAATGTCGAGCGAACAACCCCAACCAAATTTAAATTGTTTTAAAATAAATTTTGATTCTTGAAAGAATTTTATTTCAAAGAAATGTGGAGCGAACAACCCTTTGCAATCGGATGTCCTTTTTTAGGGAAATTAATAAAGCTGCTGATAATTTTAAAGTTTGATATCAAATGTAATTTAATTCTGTCTGGTAAAATCTGTAACAATAGAATATATTTTATAATTGCAATAATAATACAATATTATATTTTAGTAAGGGTATTGCTACTTTATTAATAAATATGTTCGTGATTTTCATAGAGAAAATTACAAAGGGCTGTTCTATTAAATATTAAGTTATCAGATATGGAATGCATAATTAAATACATACTCTTCTCATTATAAAGTCTTCAAAGTCTGTCTTTAAAATTTATTATAAAATCTATGCATTCCATACTTATTAAAATGTTATTATTAAGAAGAGCTTCATGTTACTAATATATTAATTTTTAAAACAATCTTTAAGTGAATAATAATATAAATATTATGAAGAACATAATTATTGTATGCTTTTAGATATAAAAATTCAGTATTCCAATGCTGTCTATTATAAAATCAAATATAATCGTCTGATTGACAAATGGATCGTTCGGCGATGTTCAATTAATTGCTAAAACAGTGTCAACGTGTTGGGTCGTCGTTGATCTTCGGTTTTTCAAGGACCGACAAGTCGTCGCCGGTAGGAAAAGTGTTAAATATAGATCGGCGCTCGCTTTCTTATGCAAACACCGGGGATCTATGGTGGCGGAGATGTGCCATTTGCGAAATGGTCATGGACTCTCGGGCCAGCCCGAGCGGCGTAGGGGGGGGGGGGGGGGGGGGGGGGCGGGGCGGGAGAGGAAAAACGGGGGGCCGAGAAAAGGTTTGTATGGCAGTGTATAGGTAAACCTACATTGCGGAGCGCAACCCTGGGACGGAACGCCGGCAGCGAGAGTGAACCTTCGGTTTCTAGGGGTTGGACGGAGAGGGCGAGGGTCGATATTGTGCTTGACAGATAGTTTCCCATAGCTCCGGCAATCCATCATGGCCGGCACGCGGATACGTATTGGTTTTTCTGCAACGCGTCTTAGCTGTGAACCTCGAATTGAATATATTTTTTTTTTCCTCCTCCCTCTCCCTCCCTCTCTCTCTCTCTCGACGGCCTGTCCGGGTAACCCGCGCGGAATTTATCAGCCCTCTGTTTATACTTTTCCCTTTTTTTTGGATGGGGGCGAGTTTGCTCGTGGACGGGTCCACGATTCGATGGGGATGGATATCGTCTTGACGCAATCATGGAAATTCAAGGACCTGCTTCGTAATTGGAATGAACAGGCTGCGTGATTTTTATATCGAAAATTCGAAAAAAATTCTATTAAGAGAAATTAAAAAAGTCAGCGAGATTTATTCTTTTTCTTAACATTTATTGAGCACATCCATATTTCATTGATCGAATACATTTGTACGCTTCTGAATAAAATAACCAGAATGCATAAATCATTGAATAATTATTAAATGGAGTACTTAAATTTTAATTCAAAGTGTACTAATTATTATTTTATATATTTTTAGTAGAGTAATCTTCATATTGTAATGTGAAAGGTGTCACGATAAAGAACCCAAGTTTCACTAAAATTAGAAATATAAATTAATCATTGTAGTAGAGTAGCCAGAAGATAGAAATTCGTTTAACAGTTTAATGGATTGACTGTTGGAACGAAGTGTCCACACAGATTCCATTTGTCGCGTATAATTCGCATAAAACCGTGATACATATTGAACCCGCCAGCGCATCCCGATGGCAGTGCAGCACGGAGATCGATGACGCAATGATTCTCGGCGTAAGTTTAGGAGGCAGAGGTTTAATGTAGATCTTGTCGCGGTTGTGCCTGTCATGGTGCTCATATGTTAACACACTCGCGGACCGTTCCGCGTCTATGGAGAACCAAGATCGAATAGATCCAGGTTTTGTTTTCTTTTCGCTGTTAATAGACCCGTGGCTTAGAGCCTCTTGTACTCTAATAAAGAAGATTGAGCTGGACGACGTTCAGCACGAGTCCTCGAATATTTCTCCTCTGAATCGATGGGCATAGATAGCTCCGTGTATTCGAAAATATTCACTTTGAAGCTGGTCGATCATTGTGCCACCGGTAGTTAACACTTTCAAATACATCCACGTAAATCAATCCTACCAATTACAGAATATTCTGAATCTATAATCAGAGTTCCGATTAATCTCGCGCCACCGCGACATTAATTCTTAGCTTCGAAATTCGTGTGTACTGTGACATATTCAAATAAGTTGAATGTTGGTGGGATTTTTGGGAAATCCATGGTCAATTTTGCAGCATGGTAATTTTGAAGTTTCAGTTTTATTAATTGAATAAATTTTTATACGGCAATATCTGAGATGGATATTCGACATGATATGTTAAAAAGAAAATAATTGATGGCTAAACAATTTTATATGGAACTAGAAATGTTCAGACTCAATTTAAAAATTGCTCTAAGTCGTCTGGATATTCTAGAGTTATTGTAGAAGCAAGGGTTGAACGTCCTATCCGTTTTCTTACTAATTGTTGGTTCAGTAAATCAGTTGGTCAGAAAATGAGTACAAATCACCGTAAACAATGTCGATTAGCTGACCTAGGCCAACCAGGCCATTTTTCCGACCACATTCGCCTAAACCTCGTGGACCCCATTACCAGGCATGCCCGTTTGCTTCCCCTCGGGGACCAAGCGACTACTTATAAATCTCTCGATTTCACCCTAGCCCGGGAGTGATACAAATACGTCTGAACAGTAATTCGCAGCCAGTTAAAACCCGGTATCAACCGCAATAATCACTTCCCCTGACTCCCGGTCGCGGTCCGACGACCCGTTGGATTATGGGGGTGCGGGGAGCCAGCCGGGGAGGGACGAGGAGGACTCTTCGGAGAGAGAATGGCATAACAGATACACGTGTCCTGGCGGCTCTGCTTTGCGACACGTGATTCATGGGGGTCCCGATACGTTTTTTACACCTGCGACGGCTTTATTAGAATTTCTAATGGGACGGGACAGCAGGCATCAGACGAAGGAAGAAGAGAGAGAGAGAGAGAGAGAGAAGAGACAGCGAAGAGTGACACGCGAGCCGATGCTCCAACGTCAGGCCCCGAAATGCAACGACCCTGCCCGACTTCCTCAGGGTCCCTTCGATGCCGTTGGCTTTCATTACGTCAGGCTTGAAATACGTCGACTCGCTGACGTGATGACTTCGTTTGCGCAGAAGCTCGCGAGATCACGGAGAATACTTCGATCAATTTTAATTAACATTTTAATCTGTCCAATTCTTAATAGTACACGCGGACAATTCTATAAAGTTTCACGTACAAATATCAAGAATTTTGTCTACTTTGCAACAGATTTATATGCACTCTATATAAATTCTATTCTTTAGCAACTAATTGATATTATTAACTACCAAATATAATTAACTAATAGTAACTACATCTTCAAAAAAGGAATATTAATAAGACCCTGCAGTTCATCGAATTCTCGACAACCGTGCTCCTAAATCAGCGTCTTTGCCCCCCAATGATCCACAATTCGGATCCAAAGGACGAAGAACGAGGGTCCCGCCACAGCTCTATTAGTTCCATTCTCATCCCTAAAGAAGCTCCTCCAAGCCCCCCAATACCGGCTTTAAATCATCCAGATCCACGTTCCCCGAAAAAACATACAAATCAACCGCGCGAGAAAACATTGTCATCCCCTGCGACGTGTAATGCCTGCGTGAAAATCGCATAAAGTAGGAAGTAGGCCGAAATCAGGCGCGGAAGGGAAGAACAAAAGTGAGCCTCCGATGACGGATTCGCGTGCGTTCGGGCGATGATCGCGTTTCCAGCGAGTCGTCGATGTTTTGCGGGCAGGATGAACCGTGTCCGATCTGCGATCATCTTCGCCTCTCGTTCTCCGGCCGGTCTCTCTCTCTCTCTCGAGGAGAGCGAGAAAGAGAGAGAGAGAGAGAGAGAGAGAGGATGTGTGTGTGTTGCGCGCGCGCGCGCTCTGAGGGCACGCCGCGGCGCGACGAGGAAAGAGAGGCCTAGGAAGGATGGTAGGTGTAGGACAAATACCGGGCTCCGAAGTGGCGAATACCGAATCAGAGGTGGTGGGGAGTGCACGAGCGCGCGACCGCGAGAGAACTTAAAGTGGAAGAGATAGCCGGTTCCGTTTCTGAGTGGTGGGGCTGGCTCGGCCGTCTGGTGGGGGGACAGAAACGTAGGGGTGGGGCGGTCGGGGGCGGGCGCGCGCGACAATTCAACAGGAACGGCCGAGCTCGCCACATCTGGCGAGCGAGTGGCAGTCTCTCTCTAGCTATTCTTCGGGAATCGAGTCTTCCTCCCACGCGGAACATACGAAAATTCTGGCGTACAAAAGCGCGGCCAGACCTAGCCCAGACGCCGGATGAGAAATGACTCCGAGAGAGGCCGTATAGGAAAATGAAAACAGGTTTCCGCGCGAAGGTGCCGGGCACACGGAGGTAGGAGAAAAGCGGCCGGCCGTGCGAGAGAGGCGCGCAAGGCGGAGAGGGACTCGCGACGTCGCGGCGTCGCGGGATCGCGGGAAGTATGCGTGCAAAACGCGAGTAGGCCACGACGGTGCTTGTTATCCGCGAGAGGCAAGGAGAGCTCCGCCTCCTTCGGCCGTCCCCTTCGCTCCGGAACCCCACCGGCACGTCGCCACCCCGCGGTGCCCCCCGTTTGACCAACTGGCTGCTACGTCACACATGCTTCTGCTCGCCTTGGAGCCGCCAACTCCGAAGGCTCTCCTCTCAGTCGGCTCAGTTGAGTTACGAGTTGCGTCCGGGTTCGCCGTACGTGCGATAACGGGGGCGTCAATCGGGCCGCGCGATTGGGAGAAGAGAGGATTCCTAGCCTCGTGCACACGTGTCCCTCTCGCTCCCTCCTGACGTTCGCATCGCCGTCGAGAAAGGTCTCTGTCGCTCCTTCGCGGACACACAGAGCAGAGAGCCCGTCCCTCCGATTCGGCTCTGGGCAACAGGTTTGAATTTATGGGACAATAAAGAGTGCCGGTGCGTAGTGCGCGCGTGTTTCCCTCTCGCTCGCCCGCATTCCAGCTTTTTCTTCCACGCGGAACACGCGTTCCGTCGACGGAGAGGAGACAGCGAGCGCCGTGCCGGACTATCAAACTCTCATAAAACTGTCAGCCGCGGCCGGCCGGCCGGCTGACTTATGCGCGACCCTTCTTGGTAGCGCGGCTTCCGACTCGCCCGCAGATCTACGACCGTCTCCCCCCGTTCAAGGTCCGGCTAGGTCCGCGATGCGTCCGGAAGTGGGCCCAGTGTTCTCCGTAGATCCGCGCGATCTGTGATCCATCCACGCGAACGTGTCGGTCCGTCGACGTGCTCGCGTTCCTCCGACGTGGGTTTCGGTTTTTCGACGAACTGTGTGTCCCGCGTGCACAAGGCCACCAACGTCACCAGGGTGTCCCGAGAGCGATCGTCGCGCGGTGTATCGAACGTCGATCGCGAGGATCGACGATCTCGGGGAGCCACCTCTTCCTTCCTCGTTTCGTCGGCACGAGGGTGTACGCGGAAGGGGGCGCGTGCGCGCGTTGCCCCCTCGAGAGACGGCAAGCGGAAGACTACTTCTCGGTGACGTTCCGGCCAGAAGGTTGCTGAGAAGAGAAGAGAGGAGAGGAGCGACGAAAGAGCGTGATAGAGCGAGAGAGAAAGAGTGACAGAGAGAGAGAGAGAGAGAGAGGGAGAGAAAGAGAGAGAGATCCTCGCCCCACCATAGAGACCTCGGGGCTCCCGAATATCTCTCCATTAGCCCCCCTGACGGTGCTATCCCCTCTCTGTGACCCCTCGGATTTCCCGTCTCGCTCGCACACCCCTCTCGTCGGCTCTTGTCACGTCGGGTAGCAGCCAGGCAACACCACCACACGAGCAAGCAACGGCGGCAGCGCCAGCAGCAGCAGCAGCAGCAGCAGCACTAGCATCACCATCACCATCACCAACAGCGGCAGCAGCCGCAGCAGCACCAGCAGCCGGAGAACCGACGGAGACGCACGGCGAGGAACGGGGTTGAAGAATCCTACGCCGCGGCGGAGAGACCAATCAAGGTTTGACGAACGACGGGGATTGGTCGAGGCGCTCTCCTCTGACACGCAGAGAGCGCGGGCACGTGACAAGCTACCGCACACACCGGGGCCTCCGTTGGATCGCGGCGAGGCCTTCAGTACGATACCAACCACCCTCCGCGCACGCAACAGGAACGGTGAACGGTGAACGCCGAGGCCGCGGCAATACGCTTCACCCCCCTGATGCGGTGATATCGGTCTCGCCACCCGGGATAACGAGGGATAGCGAGGAACAGAGGATATCCCAGTCCCGTTTTCTCGAGGTCCGCGCGTCGAATATCCTCGGATCCGGCAGACAGTTCTCGCGACTTCGTCCCCGCATCTCGCGACTCGCGTGATCCAGGATCCACGGATCCAGCGGGGAAAGACAGTTGTTCGGCACCGGTGCCGGTCGGTTGTTTCGTCAGTTTTCGTCGCGCGTCGGTCACGGGTTCCGGGTGGACGAATAAATCATCGTTGGACGAAGAGGAGAGGGAAGAAGAACTGTGTGCGCCACACAACGGGGTCTCGTCTTCAATGGGGCGGCCCGATAAGCCGGCTGTTACGCGCTACTGCACGCTGCCGGCCGCGAGTTCTCCGTAGGTAATTGCGGCTCGTGAGGTCGTAAAGAAGCAGAAGACAGTTTTATAGCCCAGGCCCACGTGGCCCTCGTAAACTCGGGTCGGCATCGTCGGACTCCTCGCTCCGGCCTCTGCCCAGCGCCGTTTTGTTCGACCACCCTCGTTCATTATCGAGTCGTTTAGGGACGTGTTTATCCGCGTGTAACCGTCCGCGATAGAAGGTGCGAACGGGTTTGCCTCGTCGCCAACTCCAGACAGAGAGACAAAGAGAGATAAAGAGAGAGAGAGAGGGAGAGGGTCTGGTGACCAGGTCCGTGGCCTCTTTTTTTCCGTCAGTGCTATCAGATAGTGTGACATGCCACCGTTGCCGCGAGGCCGAAGGATGATGCTACGACAGGATGACGCCACGATCTAGTACTTAACGAAGAACCGATAGTGCGCGCGAATAGATCATCTCCTGGAAGAACGCCCGAGGGGTACCGTGGACAGAGAAGCGAGAGAGGTGGTGTGTTGTTCTCCGTGAATGTCGAGCCGTGCACGTGCGGGGACCGGTATCGGTATAGAGTGAGGGTCGTTCAGAGCGAGCCATGAGTTCCTATCAGTTCGTCAACTCGCTGGCGTCGTGCTACGCGGGCCAACAGCCGCAGCAGCAGCCGCGAGCCACCGCGAGCTCACCTGGCGAACCGATGCAGGCCGCGTCGCCGGCGGGCGGCGACTATTACAACCCTAATGCCGCGGCGACAAGCTACCCGACGCCCTGCTACTCGCCCCAGCAGCACTATCCTCAGCACCCTTACGCGACGCCGGCGTCCGGGATGCAGCACACGGCGCCCACAGGGATGATCGACTACACGCAGTTGCAGCCGCAGCCGAGGCTCAGCGCGACCGCCACGTCCCAGCAGCACAGCCTGCACGCGCAGCAACAGTCCCAGCACCATCCGCAGCCCCATCATCCCCAGCAGCAGCTGCACCAGGACCCGACGACGCCGCTCCTGCAGGCCGCGTCCGCGCCATCGGCGCCGTCCACGTCCAGCTGCAAGTACGCCGACTCGACGTCCTCCACCAGCGTCGCCTCGCCTCAAGATCTGACCACGTCCACCTCCAGAAACAGTCCCACGCCTCTGGTCGCCCCAGGCACCAGCAAGGCCGCCTCCGGGCTCACCTCGCCACCGGGGAGCTCCTCCAGGTCCTCGGTCGCGGCGACCGCGGCCTCGCCGCCCAGCGGAAGCTCCAGACCGGGCCCCGAGGGCGCTTCCACCCTGACCACCGCGTCCTCCGCCTCCTCGCCGGCCTCCTCGACCTCCAGCACCTCCAGCACCGGCAACAACTCGTCGAACAAGTCCAACGCCACCGGTAGCAATCCGCCACAGATTTACCCGTGGATGAAGAGGGTGCACATCGGCCAAAGTAAGTCGATTTCTTTTATCTCTGTCTCCTTCTTAGGCCTTCGTACTCTCTTCGTCGTCGCCCTTCTCCCTCTTCTCATTCTTCCTCTTCTTCTTCTTCTTCTTCTTATTCTTATTCCTCTTCAGCGGGCTCTTCTGCTGAGCCCGCGTGATCGCGTTTAATTGAGGGTTGCCGCGTGGATAGGCTGGCCGAGGTCGTTCAACGACCGCCAGGATTCGATTGGAAAGCAGTTCTTGCGGTCGACACAGACACGTGGAATTTCGATGGGGATTCGATGCGTGTCCGCGCTGATTGCGGCGAACTTTTCGCCTGATTGCAGAATAACTTGCCGGATGGTCGATGTTATTACGCTTGGGTGATTGTTAATTAAAAAGCGGGTGGGTAGTTTGTATTCGTACAGTGTCTTCGCGATTGTCTGATTTGTTTCTTGGACTTCCCGAAGTCAAGGTGTTTAACTCGTTGATAGGAGATCAATGACACATCGTGAATAATAGTGTACTATATTTAATGTTAAATCGGAGGCAGGAAGAATTGTTCTTACCGGAAAGCATGTTTACTTTGAACGTATATTATCCAAACTACTTTTCTATGTCTCGTATGCTGCGTTACGAGAACCCACTCGAGAAACCCTTCGCCCGGCCACTTCTGAAAACCATCGGCGAACAAATAGTGATCGACGCGAGAGCGTCTACAAAATGGCGGGGCGCATCCTGGCCCGTTTCTCTGCACGGCGCTCGGTGCATCCTTGCGAGCGTAATATTGCATAAAGGTCTGAATTCACAATGCGGCGAGACCGCAGTCGTTCGCGTCTCGTCGGCTCGCCTCCCACGACGCGTACACGTGTTCCCCGTGGCCGCCGATCGCCGCCGAAAAAAAAAAGTTCGGATTTCCGAGGGCCCGGAGGCACGCCGGGGGCCCGTTCTCGTGTTTCCACCGTACGCGGAAAGTCCGTCGCGCGGCAAGGTACGGTTCACCGGGCGAGTACCCCGGGCGAAAAAAGGAGCGGAAGAGAGAACCGTGAAATCGTAGAGACCGGGGCCCGTAAATCCCGCGCCGGGTCCGGTCGGGCACGGCCCGGTCCCGGCCCGATCGGTGATAAGTCATCATGGAAATGAACGAGAGAATTATCGCCGGCCCGGGCCCGAAGTACCGCGCGGTGATTTGTAGATCGGCGCCGCGGAAATTTGTGCCAGTGTGTCATAACAGGAATGTGGAATCGCGGCGGTTAATAATCGCGATTACTTCTCCTCGGGCCCGGGCCTCGCGGGGCCCCGCTAAATCACCGCTGAAATATTAGCGGCGCGATTATAAATTTCGATAACGATCCTCGGGGCCCGGTCCGCGGCCGCGCACGTTCCCTCGCGGACGTTCTCGCGAGACGATTTTCTGATCTTGATAGATCAATCGCGGGGCTTCCGCGATTCGGATCGAATCTCCGCCGGTGTTGATCGTTTTCGTCGGTTCCGCGGATAACAAATTGCACGGCGAACGAATTTCTCGGCGAACGATTGTCGAACGAATTTGCGGCTCGGTTAGTCGGTGGCTCGTAAATGTTTCACGTTATCGCGGCGCGGCTGACGTCCGCGGACGAGGAGCAAGAATAGCAGAAAAATAATCGATAGGACAGACCGCCGGCTGCTTGATAGCGGATGCCAATTACCGGAATATTGTGTTACCGCTCGGATTCGATTAGGGGAACTTCGCGAAATTAACGGGGCAATCCTCGTCGGCGCAGATCGGTCGGAAGTACGCTCGGTTGGTAATACACTGGATAGCGTGAACGCGATTTCGATTTCTATTTTTCGATCCTAATCGCGCGACTGACAATAGCATAGAGACAAGTTCAAGCAAAACATAGATCCGCTATCGTACGTACAGGTCTTTAAACGCAATCATCCCTTGGCATCATCGAAATCAAAACTCACGCGATCAGGTCACAGCGAACAGACAGACGGTGGTCGAATCATACACGCAATCCGATGCACGAGAAAGAATCAAATTCCTGACGACCAACCATTACAAGGCCCCATTCTATTCAATGAACCGAGATGAAACGAAAGGTAGGGTCAAAGCCCGCTATCATAAAGGTTCTTAAACCCAAAGTTTCCTCAACGTTCTGATAATGAGAACACACGCGATCGAGTCATGGCAAACAAGCAGCTGCGACTTCCTATTTGTAGAACTGCAAAATCTGCAACAAGTGATTACAGGACCCATTCGATTCGTTAAAACGATTAAAAATCAAAAGGAAGGGTTAAAGTCTACTATCACACGAGTCCATGTCCTAGACACCTAATCAAAAAAATAATACGAGTCTCTAAACCCAGGAACATGCTCGGAAAACATGCGCGAACGAGCTACCATTCGAATAAAAGGCCCACGCGATCCCGGGTCCTTTGAAGAAGTCCCAAATCCCTTACAAGCCGTTACAAAAGCCACTCGATTCATTAAACCGAGGGAGGAACGGGAGAAGGAGTTAAAAACCGAAATCGAATAGGCAATCGCAGCGAACGCCCACACGCCGTGGACGATGCGGCTAATCCGTGGGCAGAGGTTACGCAAACGCGTGAGTCCCAACAAGTGGTCCCACGTGAAATCGGCACGGCGATTCCCGGATAGCTCGGACGGGCTATAAAAATACGGAAACGAGAGGAGACAAATAGAGCGCGCCGCCTTTCGGTCGGCTAAACGCGGTGGGAACGGCGCCGAAACGGATCGAGAAAAAGAAAGCAGGAGAAAGAGAGAGAAAGATAGAGCGTGAGAGTAAGAGAGAGAGAGAAAGAGAGCGGAGATCATGGAGAGGGAGTCGTGGACCAAGAGTAATTCAGCGGAGTCCAAGGGACTGGATTCACCTGCCCCCGTGGTTCAAAGGAGATAAGACAGCGAGCGCTGGTCGCGTTCACATTAGTCGCCCCGCGTGATTTACTGCGCGGCCAGTATGATTCAGTCAGCGGGGAATTTGACGAAGAATTAATGGTATTATGATATCGTGTGTAACTCTATGTATGTGCGCCCGGGCCATAAATCAGGCTGCATTGTAAGGCGCGGGGGGCCCTTTCCTTCGCGTCCCGTCCCTCTCCCTCCGTAGCGGCGCGGCCCGGTCCCTCTCCGTCGCACTCGGCCCTCTCTCGGGCCTCTCCCGGCCGAAGGCCGTACAGCCCCATTCGACGGACCCTACCAAACGGACCACG
This sequence comes from Augochlora pura, assembly GCF_028453695.1. Classification (NCBI taxonomy): domain Eukaryota; kingdom Metazoa; phylum Arthropoda; class Insecta; order Hymenoptera; family Halictidae; genus Augochlora; species Augochlora pura. Next base: position 4,797,649 of record NC_135782.1, on the reverse strand, counting down.
AAAACCAAAACGCTCCTTTCCAGCCTCTCTCGTCTCTCTCTCTCTCTCTCTCTCTCTCTCTCTCTCTCTGTTTCTATCGCTCTACGCTCACGCCTTCTCCGGCGCGAGAGACTTCTTTACCCAGTTCCGACGTGTTTCTACGGAACTGGGTAGGATTACGGGTTTCCCGAACGGTAGCGCACCGGTCCCTCACGTGGCCACGGACCCTCGAACATGGCGGCGGAACATGAGAGAGGTCAACTGGACCCGCAGATGCTCGCGATTCCTCTTTACCGAGCAACGATACCGTTTCTGTTACCTTTTATTGGCTGAGGAGTCTCAGAACTATGACTTTAAAGGGGCTGCGAATTGGAGAGGGGTGTGATTAGGGTCCAATTGGATCGAGGTGATTTCTCTGACACCTTTCGATACGGTGCTGTTTGTCAAAGTCCCATAAATTTGAAGCTGATTAATCTGTCATTAAGTTGCGTGAATTTTGGGATTTCAGGCTTCTGCGTTGGTTTTAGAGTTTGATAGGCATCTGGTGGGGTAGGTGTATTTGTTGAGGGGTTCTTGATTCGTAGTTGCATAATTCAAGTTGCAGTGATTTAGTGAGTGTAATGAAATATAGTTACAACTTTATCTTGGAGACGAGGGACTGAATATTGGTGATTATAGCAGAGATATGATTGTAGGTGATTGTACTAGAGATAAGTTCCAGATTGTCTTCGAATCCTATTAAGTATCCTGACTATTATTCCATCTACCAATATTTAGCCAAGTCTCCGAAATTTAAACTAATTTATTCAGTTAAACGAACCACTATTTACAGCCTTCGTATTAGAAACATTGAGCCTTAATTTTGTTTTCTACAATTTCGAATATCAGCAATAAGTTTAGGTTGTCGTCGAGCCCTGATAGAATTCCCGACTTTGTTCGTCTGCCATCGAATAGAGCAAGTGTCGTTGCAGTTCCCACAAATTCGAAGCAATTTGTTCGAGTCTGATATTCTTGGATCGGGTTCTACTTGGATCGCTCCTAATATCCGTCAGCTTGAAATTTCCACGTTTCCCGGCGCGCCGGTGGTGTCGCTTGATATTTTATCTCTTCGAAAACCGTGCGCGTTCTTTTTTATCTCTGTTAAATTTTCGCCAACGCCCCGCGCGCTCGCCACGCATTTATTTATGCATTTGCTTCGGACGTTGGGCTTCTCGGAACTTTCTCTCTCGCCGCGCTCGAATCTTCCTCACCCACCCTTCGTCTTCTCTTTTCCCTGAAGTTCTACTTCCCGCCGAGTCTCTCGGAATTCCATAATACTTGTAAAAAGAAGAAGCACCGCCGGGAACCTGCCTAATGAGTCAGAGCATATTCGAGGACGCCGGGAACATCCGCGTAATCCTTGCAAAAGCCCATCAAAATACTTTCTCCAACAACCTCCGGCGAACAATTTCAATCCTGATCGAACGAAGCTGCAAACGATCACGTTTTTCTCCATCACCGAACGTCGAGACATTGCGAGGTTATATAAAAATTTCGTGTGCCTTTGTTTGACAATATTTCCGCAGAGAATAATCGGAACATCGCAAGTTTCGTCGAGCACGAAGCAGCGGCGGCGGTGCTCGCCCGTCGGAACGACAAGGTCTCGGCGTCTCGGAGATCCAAATTTTTCGAGGACAAGCACCACAGTGGCTCGCTCGGCAACCCTTAAAGCTCATTGTACGTTTCCCCGAGGTGGAGCGAAATAATTGCCCCGTTCGGCGAATCGCGGGGACGACGAGCGGCGCAAGGCTGGCCGTAAATCACGGACAGTTGCGCGAGATCCGTCTCGTCAAAGGGGTTAATTGTATTCAGAGATCATTATGCTAGGTAATTTCTGACCTGGCCGTGTCTTCTCTAAACGATCCCGAAAGCGAGCGCCCCGTGTCGTCTCCTTTGGACAGCGAGAGATTCGGACACGGCCCAGCTTGGCTTCGGATTTCGACGGTGATCCGGCCCAAGGTCGGCGTTTACGTTTTTAGATGCGTTTTGTCCGCATTTAATAATAACGCCGCAAACTGTGCTGCGCAACATTTGCCGAGATGTCTCGCGAAGTCGTACGCAGCTGCTTCGTCGTGAGGAGTTCAGCTTTCGCCTTCGCACGAGGTTGATTTTATTGGAGGAAGTCGAAGCTGTTCTTCCTCGCGAAGAATTTCCGGTCATCGAACGTCCGCGATTAATAGCGGAGCGATGTTTTAACTCGCCACTGGATTACTATAGTAATTAATGGACGTATCAATGACAGCGAGGAACCCTGTCCAATTAATTAATATCTGCACCGCAATCTTCGAAATTACGAACGCGTCGTGTTATTGAGAACCCAGGGGATTCCTTGAGGGAACAATTGCCAGGTTGCCGGTAATCGCGGACATAATTGCCGGTAACGAGGAGCATAATTACCGGGCTGGATTAAGTTCGGTGAACAGGGGTCAATACAACTTTCACCGGAACACCGTAAAGTTTTTGCTGGCCCGATCTTCATCTTTCTCCACAGTTTTACGCTTTCGAATGATACTGTAACTTCGACGCGCATGAACGTCTCGGAAAAATTAGCATCGAAACTTCAAGCGATGCTAATTGATTCCGTTCGAAACGATCCTAGAACCAGCATTAATACGCGTTAAAATGCAGAAGTGTACCACACGTTGCAAATAATGTCGAGAAATTAGTAATGCGCTTTCGAGCTGATAAGTTTATCGGTTTTAAAACCATCGAAACGGTCGCATTAGTTTGCATGGAAAATCGAGGATCGTTTCGAGAGAAAACCGTCGAGGCGAACGCGACACGCGTGTCCGAATCGAGCACGAAATAATTGATTCGTCGAGGATCGCGTTCAGGGACGCGCACGGTCTGCCGTCGCGACGCTTTGAAGCCGTAAACGCATCGCCGTACCCGGCGCGAAGAAACGAACACGCTCCGAGAAAATCCCGGCGTTTCCGTGTCCAAGACCGAAGAACACCGATTATAGCGGTATTACCTAAGAATCCTCGGCGTTATCGGGTGAACAATTTAAAATTAGCCTTGCTCCGCTTAATAATAGAAACGCGGTTAACTCGTAACTTAATCGTTCACCGGCCTCGGAAGGGTACTGTTAAATCTACCATTCTGCTTGCTGTCGTTCGAAGTTCGAAGTATGATCGAATGATAGGCTGAAACATTTATTCGATCTTTTTGATTTCTCCGAAAATAATAGCGATCGCAGAACTCTTATTGTTGGCTAAACTTTTAGAACGTTGGATTCTTGTTTTGTAGACGACGAGATATCTTGATGTGACGTTTCAGATGTTTCTGTTGCACGTGGTCATTCGAATTGAGCTGTTCTTATCTTGATTCCAAGAATCTTTAAATTAATGAATGAACGTAGAATATATTAGGTTATGTTACTTGTTCATACTTGAAGGAAAGTCAGTCAAAATGCGGCAAAATGTGAGCAATTTATTGACACGTGAAAGGTTGAATATCAACTCCAAAATATGCTACATTATCAAAGCCATATAAACATAGGAAATATTAGTTAAACTCTTTAGTATTTTAAAAATATTATTAGCATTTACTTTGCTCAATATATTATAATAAAAATGAATTTTAAAACCTAGTTCGAAATTATTCTCGCGTGATGACTAGAAAGTCAAGATTTGTTACAGCATCGCTAGACTTTCAGCAAAATAGAAAGTCTCTGCATCAATTGTAATAAACAGGATTTAATTAAAGGGTTGTTTCCTCTTTCGATAATCACAACAACCTGATAATATATCAGCGTACCTAAAATCTGTTTCAAATTCCTTTTCACGCGCCAACAAAATAAAATCTGCAGTCCAATCATCACGCTATTGATTTCTAAAGTTAGACGAACAATGGCCCGATTCGCCTAACGAATCGCCATTATGCAAGAACCACGAAAAGAGAAAACAGGAGAAAACAGAAACTAAGAAGCAAAAGGATGAATTTTCACCTCGTCGGAGGATCTCAAAGGGCGTCGGAGCAAATCGCTCGTTCTCTCAAATATTTCCCTAGTGAAAAGCGTTTCCGCCTAGCCAGCGGCCGAGGACCTCGCCCGAAAATCGGCTCCGCAGCCGCCCCCTCCCACGAGATCCGATCGGCTTGGCGAAAATGCAAATGCGCCGGTACAGAGAGCCGGCTCTCTCCAATCCGGGCCGAAATCTTTATTCGGGGCGTGTCGGCCGCGGAAAATCGGTCGGACGAGCGAATCGCCGGACGGCGTAGACCGCGTTAATGTCCGCGGATCACGCAGCATTAAGACGAGCGAGCGATAAAGATCGGCGGAAGGCGTGCCGGCGATTAGTATCGGCCGAAACGAGGCTCCCGCGAGGACCGGCCGGATAATCGGGCCAATAACCGGGCGAAAGAAACGATCTCGTGTTTTCCGTTCGATTTCCCAAAGTCAACGCTTGGTCCCTCGATGGGCGCCGATTATCGGCGACGGGGGGGGAGAAAGTCGATCAGATTACGGCGTGGCCATCTTGGCCGGGCCAGGATCACGAAGGCCCGCGATTCGGGAGGCAGGTTGTTTGCCAGTCGGAAGATGGTTCCGCTCCTGGAACGAGTAATTACGGGGGCCGATCGGTTTCTCGTAAATAAGCGCGAACGGGTATGTGCCGCGCGCTGTTCACCTGGCAACCGGTTCCCTCGTTTCGGAGATTGGGACCGTCGCTTCTTTGACCTGCGCGCGAGGGGTAATTGAATCATTACCGTGCCCCGCGACGCTTTCCATCGATGCGGCAATTGTTCCCTCGGTGGAGAAACACGACGGCGAATCTGTCGATCTCCGATAAAGATGACTTTAAAAAATGAGAACGTTGTGTAATTGCATTCTGCACGGCGAAATAGCATTAAGAAATTATAAAAGAATACGTAATTTAATTTTTAATCTTGTATCGAGTTTCACCAAAAATGTTTCCGATTAATTAGCACATCTTGTATTAATATATTTTCTTTAACGAGAATCGTATTCGTAGTTATTTTATTTTCTGGCGTCTGGAAATTATGAAAGTATATATAATCTACTTTTTAATCTTGTGTCGAGTTTCACCAAAAATGTGTCTGATTAATTAGTACATCTTGTATTAATATTTTCTATAATGAGAATTATACGTCTAGTTATTTTATTTCTTATTAATGTGAATACAATGTAAATTATGATTTCTTAAAAAATGGGCCTTACATTCGGCGTCTTTGAATCACAGGTTCGAAACACTCGCGATTGCAGCAATCGCGGAGGAGAAAGCCCGAGGACGGCCGATAGTCAGCTTGTAACGTGATCAAAGGAGCGTCTTCGTCGAACTAGCGATCAAGTGCTAATGCACATAGAGAGTTTCATCATATGTAAATATAACGCGCGAGGCGTATCAATCACGGCTAAATAATGGTAGAAGTTGGTCTTAATAACCGGTAGCGCGAGGTACTCGCAGTAATTGCGAGTTTGATAAGCCAGTTTGAACGACGGAATCGCGACGATAATGTCCGCGGTCGTTTAGAGGTGTTAACGAAGCCGGGCTATAATTATCTTTATAGAACTTGTTTGTCGAGCCGCGAAAACTATTCGCGCCACCTCGTCCGCGCGCGGCCACGGGCGAGTCCGATGATTTTCATTTCACAATTGGCCGATAATGGGGCCAACGATTTTGCAATAAATCCTCGCAGTGTTTGCCGGCCGATTGTTTTCAATGCGGCCGCGGCAGGCTCGAATCGTTCGGCACACAACCCGTGATCATCGGAGTATTTTAGCGCGATGATCAGCCGGGCCCGGTTGTTCTTCTGCCCTCGGAATTGCGTGGCTACCCCGCGGAATTGTACCTTCGCGGGCCTTTGCACGTCCTTATTTATAGCGGAATGATTGACCCGTGATTATGGGCTGCGGCGGGCGACCTTGTTGAACGGCCGACAACGCATCCTGTCGAAACACGCCGAACAATTCTCTTCGCTCTAATGGCGACCCATAATGCAATGCTAAAAATAAACTCGGCGCGAAACGCGCACAGATCCATATATATAGTATTGCTTTATCGAAGTCAGCATTTTAATTCGCCGGACAGAAACCCTTCAATTAAATCGTTGCCAGATTACACATCTCTGTGCAATATAAAAATTGCCTGGAAACGGGAGTCGCACATTAACTTCTCTCTCGAATCATTTTCATAAACTTTTTTTTGTAAGCATTATTCTGATCTCAGATTGCAGATAATTATTGCAACAAAAAAACCAGCTCTTTAATCATTATAATTCCACCGTGGATTTTATATATTTGTAATAAAAATTAGTAGAGTGGAGCAAGACACTGTAAGGACAATTGAACAATTTCATTGTATTATTCTTGTCTCGTTAAAATAATTCAGTGTAGGAACAAATGTTTATGCAGCAAATAAAATTTCTACTCTGCTCAAAGATCCACATTTATAATATCTTGTTAATATAGTGTTGAGCGACAAGCAGAGAATTTGTTTCTCCCCCAGGAATATTAATTCGTTAACAGCGATCGGAATGGAAGGATAATTAGGATTCGAAGCAGTAGTGGATGTTTAAGGAGAAAATCGTGTTTCATGTAGAAGAAAACAGAGAAAGTCACCGGGATGGATTAAAAACCAGCCGGTAAGGCCCGCGATGGCTAACTCGAAAGCGGTCGGACCCGGATGCGCCTCTTTCCACGCCATTTTCTATCGTTTCTGTTTCGTCGACGGAACGTCTTCCTCGAAGGCTGGCCGATCAACTTTCTATATGCAAACATGGAGCGTTATGAAAAACAAGCTGCCGTTTCCTTCTCTTCTTTTTTTTTTTCGCAACGTTCGCAAAATTTATAGTCTCGAAAAAAATCGTCGTCGGTCGGTCGGTGATTTATCGACGCTAACGAAAGAAGATGATATCTCCGAGAGATAAATCTCTAACGATTCGCTGAATAATAATCGGCGAATATTGGCGATAGAAATCCAGAAACTCGTCGAGGATTTCTTATTTTTTTTTTCTTCTCTCCGCTTTCGGCGAGTCGCGCTGAAATATCGAGGGAGATAAGTGGCAACGAAAAAGCGTTGCGCAATCTTGAAAAATTTGTTACAGAACGTCGGATTGGCTGAATAAATTTCCAGAAGCGATGGCAGAATCTACTTGCTTGGTTATCCAGTTATCTGTAAAAATTTATCGGCAGTTATCGTGTCGTGGTACAGTCGAACGTTGCACGCGCTCCAAGAACGAGATATTATTTGAAAAATCCTCTTGCTTGAAATATCGCGCGGACGGGCCGCGGGTATTATCTTTCTTTGCGTCTGCTAATGATATCTTGCAACGGAAGTAGACGTTCTGTAGTTTCCATTCCGTAGGCGGTCAATTAGCATAGCCGTACTATTTATGCTAAACCACTAGTTCTTGTCTAGAAACAACTTCTTGGTCATCTTTGCACGCCACGTCCCTATTTCTCGTTGAATGCTCGTCGACTATTTTTACACGGGACCCGGGGATGGGATCTGGGAATCGGCCGGGAGATATCCAGGAAGCATAGTACTCGATAATGTTGCTAGCAACTTGCTCTTGACGCTATTTAGTACTTGGCGATACTCGAGTTCGCATAGTCCATCGATTTTTAATAGTTTCAACTGTGTATCTTTCGTTAATTTTTTGAATATTAATATTTAGTAATACGTCTATTATTTACTAAAGAATTAACTGTTAAAATAATTTAGTCAATACTTTATAACGTAAGTCAATAATTGAATAATATAATATTATATACAATTTTGGAATATGCAAGTTACACTAATGTAATTCTAATGTTAAGTTTCTCCAGTACTATTTAAAGTTCACTGTTTAAGTTTCCACAATTAATCGATTTCTATTAGTGTCAACTCTTTCCATCACTTAGTATTAGCTCTTCATTTCTCAAAAATTGTCACCGACCATCCAATCGCATTTTAAATTAAACTTAATCAGCAGCGAAGCCAGAAGCCGCTTCGATATTTCGAAACAAGTGCAATCCGCGTTCCCCGGGCGAACTTCGGCAAATTTTAGCCGAAAGTATCGGCGAAGTTTGGTCGATCGCGTGCTTCGTAGTATCCGGCAGAGAACTCGTCTAGAAATTTTCGAAACGTCGCGATCGGCGGAGACGATCGAGGGGTATAGATAGATCGCGAAACGGTCGGGTTCTTTTTTCGCCGATGGTCCGTAAGAAATTAACAAGCTTAGGAGGATCGTTTCCCGTTGGTGGGGTTCCTCGGGGCCGGCGATACCGGTCGCATGATGATGAGAGAGCACGCGGACGTGTATGCATCCGCGATTACCATGGCTAACAGGCGAAACTAACACGGGAACGCCGGCCTGGAACTGGTTTTCCCAGTCGCATCGCATATTTCATTTGAGTAACAACAAAAATTTCTTTTCATTAGTATGCATTAATCAATCAGCATTCATGAGCAATACCCTGTCAAATATGCCTGCTAAGTTCCGTATTATGGCCGCGAGCAGCCGATTCCTCTCGAGGACGAGAGCGGCCGGCACCGCTTTGCCGCGCCGTCGACAATACCTAATTTAACCGCGGGATTGCTACTTCATGGATTTTATTTTATACTTCTTCCGGCGCGTCCCTCCTCCTTTTTTTCTCTCTCTCTTTCGAACGAGAGGAAGTCGATCGGGACGCGAGCTGCTCAATAATCTGCGGTTGCAATCTTGTTGCCGCGCCAACACAGAATAGCCAATTTTGCAACTTCGCCCGATTAAACTTTATTTTTCGCGATCACGGCGAAATATAATCGCGAATGGAAATTGAAATTCCGATGACAAAATTTGCATAAACCATCCGCCGCCGTCGAAGGCCGACAGCGAATTTCTTAGCGGACTTTTACAATTAGGGCCGCCGCGCCGAGTGTGTCCGGCCGATTATAATATTTTTTTTTGCAGCCACCGCGGATAGATTACCGGCTGCCTACAAATTGCTCCTCGTATCGCGGAGTCTACCAGACGAAATATCTGCTCGTTTGCGTGCCTCTTTATTGTGCCGATAATGGCCGCCGCGAACCGCGGGACAACAAACTTTAATTATGTTTAATAACGAGATACATCTTTCATACGTAACGATTATTTTTCGCCCGCGACCCGGAGTTAATCGAGTTACGCGCCGCGCTCTTTCGCCGGCGCGTTAAAGTTTATATAGATCATGCCCGCGCTCCACGCTTCCCCCCTCCCCTCCCCTCCCCTCCCCACCGCGAAGAGAGGATGCAATTAATTACCGTCGTGGAACAAAACAATTAACAGGTTTAATCGTTGCCTAATCAAAAATACTTACTCTCGATATTAACCAGAACACGGCCCAACAAAACGAAACCCGCGGCCATCAGTCATCGGCCGGCCAAAGCGATAATTATCATCCCCGTCCGAACTTAAATTACTCATTGCACCACTTCGAGGGTAATTAATCTCCATCATTACGTAATGCCGTGCCCGTACGATCAATCCCCGGCCGAGTAAAGTCAACATTACCTTCGCCATACCGAAAGCAAAGGCCCCGATATACCATTGACAAGACATTTCTCAGGGTCTTATCAGCCCACGACAAGATGGCCGGGCTCGATCGCCATCTGTCCGGTGCCGATTTTACGAACCAGCGCGGCTCGCTAATTTATAGGACACGGTGGAACATGAATAGCCACTTCGACGTAAACTATTTTTGCGAGAGAAATCTTTTGCATGGGGAGAACATAGTTTTGCATAACCGCTGGACACTGCTTCTGGCAAAACGGTCGCTTATTTGTAACCTAGTTATCGGTAAATAATTGTCTCTGGTTGTGCACTATTGTGCAATTAGATCGATGTTAACTTCGAGCAATAAGGAAATTAAATGATTGCCTTCCAGTTCGATGTTTGCAAATCAGTCTACGAGAATTCATGTTCATAATTAATTAACCCCTGGACTGCGATTTCTCTCGCAGATTAGCTCACTGAACCCAGCGAGCTTTGAAAATAACTGGCACGTGTCGTTTTATAAGAATGAAAAGTATTTACTTACAGATTTCTATTACAAAATTTATTTAATTATTACGTTTACAAGATAACGATAATTGGAACAACTTTAAACGTAAAAATGTCATTTTAACCACCTGGGAAGATTTAGTGTTACGCAAGATGCTCAGGTTATGTCAGGTTATGTGAAAGTACTTTGCAAGGGGTTGACTCGTTCCTAGTAAACTTGCTCTAGCAAACTGACCAACCGAAATTGCTATTTGCATAAACGAGCGTGCTCCAGTCGTCCCGTTCGACGCTCAAGGGTGGCGCTTCCCCCGCGAAACGATCCAATTTGGTGATCGTGGGGCTGGCGAGCCGCGCGGGTCGGCAAGGACGCGGTACAAATCACTTATTAGGACATAAATTTTCATTGCTCGCAGCTAGTGCAAACGGGATGAGCCGATGGGGTAATGGATGTGTGCCGGGAGCGAAGTGGGCCGCCTGTTGCTGCGCGGCCCGCTCGCCACGGGGATCCTTGATCCTTATGCTCCTGCAGTCGGTCTTTCGGGCCGGCGAACCCCTCCCGAAGGAGGATTCCCGCTCCTGAAAATTTACGAGCTGCCGGTGAATGGAGCTCGAACAGCCCCGCCGGCACGCTACACGCGTTCCGTGGTTTTCCCGCGACAAAAGTCCCCGGAAAACCGAGCCACGATCATCCCACGATGCGACGAACGACGTCTTTCTTCGGATTACCGAGGGACGTCTTCATACACGATCCTCCTACCACGCTACGAGAGACTTGACTTCCCGGGGCCCCGAAATTGTTAGGCTGTCGTCTATCCTTGACAAAATTGCGCGATCTTATAGTTCCACGAAGAAAACCGGAATATTTCATGGACGCGATTTTTTGAAATATCGAGAGGCTTTTTATTTCACAGATTAAATTCTCTAATAAATAGATCAGCTAGTTAGCTATTCTAATATCTTTTTAACCCTTTACACTACGACGCCTTCCACGCTGCGTTGATTAGTATTTATTTGTCCTTTATATTTTCCTTAATAAGACCAGATAATATTTGTTTCTTGTATTGTCTTCATTTACCTTCCTTTCTAGTCTTTGATAACGAAAGAATTCAACTTGATTTCGAAGAAATTAATAATATTCATATTTAATAGATGTTTATCATGACATCTTTATCACGAGCCTGACTCGTTATTGTAATGCAATGGGTTAAAGTGTGTTAAATACTGTAATTTTCTTTATATCTTCCTTGAGTTAAACGCGTCCATGAATTACGTAATTTAATAAAGAATGTCAATGTGTATTCTTCGCAAACAGTTAGATATCCTCGACGAATATACTCGTCACGATGAAATGATATTTGGTGTTGCAACGTGCAGATGGAAAATGACTGGCCAATTAATCGTCGGATATTATTAAATTGCGGATTTCATGCGTTCGCCTCGAAAATGAATACCGCAAACGGTATTCAAGCTTCGTATTACTGTGAACCCATTAAAATCATTAGGGAAAGGAATAAACGTCTATTTAGTTCCAGCGTCTTGCAATTAATCCGCGGAATTTTTATTATGCATCCGCGGTACAGTCATCGCAATAATGGAGAGTTTTTAGAGGAAATCTTGCAAACAACGCGGTTTCCTGAGACTCGCCATAATAACGAAATATTTATTATTTTGCATACGTTTGGATTTAATTGTCAGAAATACTTAACGGTATAAGATTTAATCAAATTAATAAATTCTCTTCTATTAAAAAAATTGTCTAAATAATTTTTAAATAGTCTTTATTTCGTTCTTTTCAAAAATCAGGAATATTAACAGGAACATTACTATAGAATTGTTCAACAAGACTCGAAAGGCGAACTCAACGTCACGGAACCTTTCATGCCAGACTTTCGCGAAGTACGCGAACTGTTACGTTTCTTTCGGTCAAGTTCCTTTCCCGGCCGGGACGAGCGCAATGAAGACGTCGCGGAAAAAATATTTATGAGCGGTAGTTTGTTATCTTGCCAGGGGAATTAAATTCAAATTACTTGAATTTGTTACATTGTTACGGTCGCGGGTCCAATTTTCTTTTTCCACCCGCGGGCCCGGTCGGCTCGGGCCTCCGTTTTTTTTTTCCAATAAACTAATTTAAGTATCGGAAGCGGCCTCAAACGATCCCGGCAAAAACGCCCGGCCGGAATCCGTGGTCTCGTATGAAACAGAGCGTTCACTTGGTTCGGGTTGCACGGCCGATTGTAAAAAAGCCAGTCTTTCGCTCCCCAGGAAATTTATGGCCTGCTCTTGAATGGCGTCTGTTCGTGCGTCTTCGGGGGTTTGATACGGCACGAGAGAGCACAATGATTATTATTACGGTCGTGCGATCTCTTTCTCTTCCTCCCTCCCTCTTCCCCCCTCTCTCTCTCACTCTCTCTCTCTCTCTCTTTCTCTCTGTCTCTCGATCTCTCCCCGCTCTCCCGTACTCTCAAATATTGACTCGAATATTGGGAACAATTTAACGTGTCCTCGAGGCGTAACATCGTCGGACAATTCTACCTGGCAGAAGTTGCTGTCCCGAGTTATTTATGTGTATTAGAGAGAGAGGCAGAGAATAAGAGAGAGAGAGACTGCTCTTTTTGCCCCTTGTCCTTCGCCACTCTGCGGTTTCCCCATCTTGCCGTTCAAGAGACAGTTGCTCCGTTCACAAGTGTATCGAATCCGTACGGTATTTTTACTACGTGTTTTAGGCGATCAATTCCACGTTGCTCTCGGTGCTTAGACGTCATAACATTTATGAGTTATTAGGCTGCAGATTTTCTTTCCGCCGGCTCTCGTTGCCGTTCGCTTTATTTTTGCATCCTATAAATCTCGCGGAGATATCTACGGAGACGCGCGAGTTTACGCGAAACTAATTCGCCCGGGAATTCTATAAGGTGGGGTTTCGTTTGTTTCTTCTGTTCGACCGACTGGATGCTCTTGAAAATTGTAAGAACGTTCCTTGTCCGTAATTTAATATAGCAAATTGTCCAAGTTAGAATTAATAAACCGAATATCGATATTAGAATTTTGTCTGTAAAATACTGTGATTTTAAAAGCAAACTGCAGTTTTAAAATCTAAATTGCAACTTGCATAATAATTTTAATAGAATAATGTTACAAACACTGTATTAATCAGTACAAATAAATTACTTTATAAGCAGATATCTTATAAATAGATTATCATAAAAATAACGTAGTGCGTAACGGCGTCTCGAATTATTCGAAATTTCGTCGAACCAGACTCCGAATCGAACGATTCGACGCGTTGCTTCGGATCGTGGAAGGTCCGCGGAGTCGCAGAAACTTGAGCGGATGCCCGAACAGAAACCGTAGAAAATCCATCGAACCGTCGGCAGAAATCGCAGAAAATTCATCAGCACGACGAAGGATGATCGATCGTCGCCGAAGCACCGTGGAACATAAATAGTCAATTAAACACGGCGGCCAGGGTCCGCCGGAAAAATCGTCCGTTGCACGCTTTCGCCGGCACGATCGGCACGGGGTTCGAGGACCTCTGATCAATCCGGAGGCGTCGATCGATTAATCAAGACCGCGGAACGTCGTCGCGATCGGCACGCGGTGAAAACTATTTACATAAATGGGCGCGTGGTACGACAATCGACAAATGCGAACAGCGCCGGTTACACGTCGCTCGGACGTCATATTTCCCCGTGGATGGACGTCGACGTACATATACGACGGATTCGTCGGCTCGCGGTGCACAATCGGTCGCAACGAGGCTACGCGGTTTTTCTATCGCCGGCCGATTCCGCCTGTATTCCGATCAGGGTGCAACCGAGTGCCCGCGTTGCGTCTCAATTAACCGCGATAAGAAATATTGCTTCTGTACTAGGAATCGGTGTCGCTCTCTGTGATCGACGATCGATCTCGAGCTGCTTCAGTGATCGGGAATGCCGATTTTTCTAACGGAACCGTTCCATTGCTGATCTCAAATGACTTCTGGGCAAACGGCGATAGAACGTGATTTCTTGCGAAGGATAATTCATGCGTTGGAAAATCTGATTCGAAATGGAGCGAGATCTTCTCTTGAGTCTATTAGAAATATATTCTCTTTGCGTCACATTCTTTTCTTTATCACATACTTAATTTTTTCTCGAATATTAATGTAAGCAATCTGAAATTCATTTGTCTCACATGTTATTCATCTTTTTTAAAATCGTCGCAGGTTTTGTCAGAAATAAACATGTGTAAGTCTGTTTAAAAAGCATTAGATGAGTACGAATGATCTTGAATATTATGAATGAAACCTCTTCCGTTCACACGTTCGTAATGTAGAATAGATTATGAAGTTGAAGAATGAAAGAACAAAGAACAAGAATCGAGCCAATTAAATCATACAGGAACGATAGCATTCTAGAGAGTTAAAGAATGAGAGAATACGATTAGAAACGATCGAATACTATTCTTATAACTGAAGAAAGAACTGCTGACGATGTTTGGCAGACTATGGATTTTATGCATTTATTGCAATTATGGTTAGGTGCCATTTAAAACAGTGGAACGATTAAATAAAATTACAGATACTCATTCAGTCACTTAACCTCGTATAAAGTCAATAATTTAATCTTGTGAAAGGTAAATAATTTATTCCTGTAAAAAGTAAATAATTTAATCTTGTGCATGATAAATAATTTTACCTACGAAAAGCAATATGCTTGGCTTTTATCTGCTGTCATTGACGCATTTCATTTAAATTTTGCCAAAAATTCGCCGTGCAATAACGACATGCCAAACGCACAAGCATGAAATCATAGCGCACGGCATGATCGTAGCGACACGTTGGAAATAGAAGTAGGAGGAAGATTGAATGGAAGGCGGAGGAAAAGCGGAAGAAAATCGGGAACGGAGGTGGAGAAGTGGGGTGGGGATGCCCTGAGCGATTTCTAAACGCGGTTTATGAAAGTAATAAGCGGTTGCGGTCAAGCTGAAGTGGAACTAGTGGAGCTGAATGGAGTTAACGACGTGCTAACAATAACATATTTTACGAATATTCGCGGCGGCGTGCAATTTGTATTCCGCTTCAATTACTCGGCCGCCTCCCGTTCGAACGGGTCTCGCGTGTCGGCGCGCATCAAGTCGCGAATAATCCGCGAGCACCCGCTATAATGAATTCTTCCGAGCAAGATAGACGCCCGGCCGACCAACGACCCGACAATTCCTCTCGCCACCGAAGCAATCGTCTTGAAAATGTTTGCCGGTTCTCGGGCCGGGCTAATCGGTGAACACGGTCGCGAACGGAGACGGCAGAAGCAGAGGCGAACGGCGAGCGTTCTTCGCCGGGCGTTATCGCAAATTGAGCACCATTAACGAGCTCGGTGGTTAAAGGCAAATGAGCCTCGTTCGACGGAATTCGTTAGCACCTTCGTTCTATGACACGGCACATTACGTTCACCGTGTAACCATTTCACGGGCGCATCATCGGCCCACATAAATTTTCCGTTCCTGGATCCGGGCCGCGGCCACGGTCTGGCGAACCTAATCGAACCAGAGCATTGAACGAACCTGGACACGGTCAAACGTAACGTGTTCAAGCATGACAAGTTCAAGAATAATAAAAGATCAAGATACTATACATTAAAAGAAATAATTATACATTAAAATAGTTTCACCGGAAACGGCTAACATCTGGAAACGTTTCTTGCTTTCACTATGCTTACAATATTATTGTGGATTATTTTAGCTATCAGAGGTTCGTGGTTTACGAGTTAGAGTTGAAGATAAGCGAAACATTAATTTATTCGGTTCATTTCTCTCGCCGGAAAGGAAAAGCGTTGTTTATTGACTGGTTTAGAAAGGCGCTCGGATTTTTACTGCGAGACGATTTGGTCCGTGCCAGTTGTTAAGAAAATGGCATACATCGTTTGTTCATTGGTCCAGGTGCAGGCACGGCCGCTTAATTGTCCAGAGGATATTTCAATCGGCGAGGGCGCGAGGACTCGCGTTTCTCGCTGCCGCGGAATCACGCTCAGCTTGCAGCGTCCCCTTTTACACCCTTAGCAACTATTTTCGGCGCGACTGTCGCTCGCCGCGATCGACGCGGAACCCATCGGAAAACACGCATAGTTCCGGCTAATGGGGAAAATACTTCTCAATTAGTTGCGCTGTTTAATGGCCCGGCAGGTGCGCTACCTTTTACGACGTCCTGTGCTCTTCTTTTTTCTTAGCTTACATTTCGCACTCGGAGGAAGCATCACGGAACCGTAGACTCTCTGATTACGCACTCCGGCAGACAGAAGAGTTTCGATCCTTCTGGACATTAAAATTAACATTTGAAACTGTAAGGGGAAGTCTTGCGAGTTTCAAACAATTTCTGGAAACAGAAAATTAGCGGACTTTCACTGGAGAGTCGTTGGAGGGTCAATTGACGGCTTATTGGTTTCTTCGCGCGTTCTATACAGTCGCAAATAAGACGAGAAATTTAATAAACCTTCGTTAAGAATTGCATCTTGTTGTATTTGCGGGACTCGGTCGCGCAACAGCAAAAACTTCGCAGTCTAGTCATTAATATCACTTGAAGTACTGTGATGTTGGGTTAATGGTGACGGGTCGTGCGTGTACTCGTACGATATACATAATCAAATGTAACGCTATTAAAATGCTATAAAAATCACCGAAAGACTTGATAACGGAACCAATAAATTACGAGTATCTCCAACGCTTTGCTAACCACACGGTTTCACTTTCTTCGGGGATATTTTAACATTAACAGAACCCGTCGAAATGACAGGCCACTAATTTTATAATTCAGATCATAAAGATACATTTGTGGCTTATTTATTTGACAAATATTATACCAATAAAAATTAGAATAAATGTCTTAAATGTCTCGTAAAAAATCAGAATAAACGTCTTGTCGCCACTGTTACAGACTAATAAAAAACAGCAGCTTTCAGCGGTTCGTAAATCTAGCGTCAACCGAGTCCCACTACCACGTATACAAATTGATAATATTACGCGTTAATGCTGTCCATAAAATTGATAATGTCACCCGGCGAGAGATAGCACGCGATAATTAAAGATAGGAAGCGTCCGAGAGAGGACAGCTGGGGCGGATAGTGCATCGTCGCTTCGAAAGCCGGATCGAAAAAACATTGGCAATTCCCGTCTAAGCATGACGAGAGCGTTGCAATTAGAACGGACCCGTTCTCCCTCCGCCCCCCTCGTGAAAAAAGATCGCCGATTGGATGCGGGGGAATCGAGGAATCCGCGAGGCGCCGAGAGTGATGTCAGATAGTTCTCGCGCTCGCCAATTGTCAAGTGATGGCGGCGTTTAATTAAGTGGACGGGTTTCGAGTGCGCTGAACAGAGTGGAAGGCGGAATTAAGCGGGGAACAGCTTTATTCCGTGGGTGATGCTCGGTGTAAAATATGTTCTGTAAAGTGTGTTGTAGAGGCGGCCCCGTCGCACACCCGGTGACCCGAGACCATAAATAAATGCTTGCGTGAGGTTTACATACTACTGTGAATTCTTCCGAGGGATCTTACGATACGAGTCGCCGCCACCGCCGCCGCCGCTTCTCCCAACCGTTGCTCCTGTTTAGATCCGAATAATCCGATTACGCTAAAAATAATCCCGGGAAGTGCTGCTCTATCGGCCTTGCAACCGCTACTAAATCTTTTGTTTTCGCTCTTGCATGATATTTAAAATCAGCAGGGATGGATTTAGTGCGGCCGGTCGCACGCTTCTGCAGACAGTTAAATAGATTATGAACCCGCGTTTGTTAACAATCTGATGCTTTCTATATCTTTCTTGTCGAGATAGAGGTTTTAAGGGGACGACGACGTGTTTTATTTGAATTATTGTGTACTACGATAGCGGAGAATTTATAATATTTCTTCTGGGCGAAAGTCGGTTCTACGTATACATTTAATTTATTATAAACGCTATTAAGAAAGCTGGAGGATAGCAGATAACAATGTGTTGGTTTGAACGAATGTGCAGCCTACAAAAAATACTATACACCACAAATTTTATACTAGTGATAAAGAATCACAATTCTCATAAATTTGTGACAAATGTCGTTTAGTTGAATAAAATAATTTAAACAATTTAGAGACACAGTTACATTATTTTCGATTCCTTAAGATCGTATGCGAACGAAATCTATCTTGTATCGTGCAATTAATGCTGAAAATTTTTATTTTATCGGAACAAAAATAAAGCATCTAGTCCTGCTCTAAAATCCTGCCAATGTCAAATAATCCTTAGAACAAGAATCAAGAAATTAATAAACGCATAAAACTTATAACTTAATTTAGCTACCGATCACATCAGTGCAAAACGACCTAATTACTCGCAGAATTCTGTAAACCAAAAATACCGAAGATTAGCTACGAGGAACATCGGAACAAGCCCAGTGGACTACAGTATCCTTATATCCCTGAATCCTGTCGATCCAAGCGGCTAGCCATAGGTACCGAAAGTATCGCCGAAAAAGGGCCGCGGATTACGGTGTAAAATTAACGAAGAGGATCCGGTCTAAGCCGGGAACAGCACGATCGGATGGGTCGACTGCTGGTAGCAAAGAGTGCCCGTGGTTTTGTCGAGGCGGTTCCTCTAGCAGCCGAGACCGATCCCGGACCATAAATAAATGCTAGCGCGAGAGGCTTACGTGCCACCGCGAGCTCCTCTTCGTGGCTCCGTGGCTACGGGCGCCGTCCGACTAGGGTAAACCAGGAGGAACGCCACGGCCGATCAAAACCGACAGCCTCCTAAGAGGAACAACCTGACCTAAAACATAGGTACTACATGATTCATAGGGGACGGGACCGCAGCGGCGTGTCGGAGCCGGTGCCTCGAAAGAGGGATGCGTTTCCGATGATATTTATCTGCAACGCGCACGCCTGGCATGGGAAATAAGAAGCAGATGGCGGCCGAAGATCGGCCATCGCGGAACGGATTCTGGCAACCGCGGAAATATTGCCCGAAGACGATTTTTCCCTGCCCGTGCTGATCCGGATCGCTCGAGGCCCTCCATTTTACTTCGCCTTCACCGGGAACGTTGATTAATTAATCGGGACTGGTTTTCGATAATCGAGGATGCTCTAGTCCCGGTAATTGCTATCATTACAGACGTTTGATTACTGTAATTCTTACGCCTCTAATTTTAAATATATTTTCAAGCTTGATTTCTTCATCTCACTGATTATTGCATTAACATGGCAAATGATTTTAAATGCCTGTTACAATATTAAAAGAAGATAGAGTATGAACTGACTTGAGGTTATATTCTCAGAAGAAAATAAAAATTGTCATACCTGCTTCTTCACGTACTACACCAATTTATAAAATACAAAAGATATATAACGTTCTAAAACTACATCTATCAAAGGGTTAAATTATGGTATGTATTAGATTTTTCCCAAAGACGAATCTCAATCTCGAAGAAGTTATAGAAATCTTAGAACAGCCAAGCATCGTAGCCGATGGGAACACAGTTCCTCGGGCACACGGACCGTTGTAATTCGAGTCACTCCGGGGCTAAAGCCGGCCCCAAAGATGGCGCGGGGTCACCGGGAAGCGAGTCTTTCACCCCGAGGTGCAAAAGTCGCCTAGCGCCGAGAGAGA